>NC_087152.1:18205000-18250000 GCF_035594125.1 Scylla paramamosain
GAGAGAGAGAGAGAGAGAGAGAGATAAGATACTCTTAATTTAGAAGAGTAACCCCTCCTCCCTTTCAGAATACTGGTGTATAGCTTTCGTTTCATGTCTCTAAAGCTTTCGATTCCATCCTCCATCATGAAAATTCTGAAGCACCTTTGTTGGTGTATTTCCGAAAAAAAAAAAAAGATACATACGGAAAGAAATGGTCAAAATAGTGATAAAACACTCCACGGGATATCGGATACATAAAAAAAAATAAATAAAATATTATAGCGTTTCACGAGCCAATTTCCTCACTGCTCTCTTCTCTATTTGCTCAATCAGCACCTTCAACACTTGATCACTTGAACATGCGGGTGCTATTTATGGCAGGCGATTGCTGTGTATGCTTAGTTTGTTCCTTTGTGGCCTTTTGAACTGTCTGCGGGAAGAACTGGAATAATGTACAGTATGTCCGTATTCTCAAACGCTTCGCTGTCTTATCTCCACAACTTGTAACAAACTTAAGGAGGATGTTATCGGGATTTTTAAGTGTTTACATATTTAGTAATAGTTTAATGAGTATTTTATACCATGAAAACCTGACAAATCATCTCTGTTGTCTTTGAATATAATCCAGAGAGAACAAAACTTTTCAGAATACGGAAGAAATTTGCCCTGTGTGACGTCTCTTTTAGGCGGCGTCACACAGGGCAAATTTCTTCCAACATGTTGGCCGTTTTTATTGACAACTGGGCGAAACGAGCAACAAACAACGCCTTGTTGTTCGTTTTCTGTTGTCGGGAAGAATGGAGAACGGTTGTGTTGACGGACGTGTTGGGAGTGTTTGGAGTCAAATGACTGTCTGTTACAAGCTATGAATTTTAACCAAATATAATCTATTGTACTTTATGAGACAAATTGTCTACTACGGAATAGAAAAAACCGAAGTACATGTATGATTGTGATCTGATTGTGTGGTGTGTGAAATTACATATAGCGCTTATTTGACAACTGCAGCTGGCGAGATAAACAGTGTCGTGATGGTGTCCTGGGCTAAGTTTTGCTGGAGTGTGAAATCTCGTCACAAATGAACTGAGCTATAGTGGATCCACACTATCAATTGGTACTCCGGGTGTTGGCTGTACCTGGTCGCGCTGTTGCCACCTCAACCCCGGAGTGACCTGACCAGACCCATGGCCAACAGGAGGCGGACTGTGGAGACACGCCCCACGCCCTGTCTGAGTTGCAAAGTGGAGGGAAAGACAGCATCGTTGTTCTATCATCAAATCGAAAGCCATTAAAAAAAAAAAAACACGCATTCGTATATAATGACAATTTTGGAATAATTAAGGCAAAATAAAGTTGCTGAAGAGTTGCTGATTGGGGGTTTTCTGTAGGAATGAAGAGGCGTCAACACAACGGTCCAATCCCGTAAACTTGTTGACTTCGCGGTATCACCAACAAAAACAGCCAACACATTGGAAGAAATTTGCCCGGCGTGACGCATGGAAGAAAGTAAAGGTGTCTTTCTTTTCTCGACTCACCTTGGAGGCCACCCCGCGTGTGAAAGGAAAACAAAAATCCCCTGAACAGTTGTCCTTAAACGTTTCGGCGTCATGTTCTAGTGGAAATGACACTGTCAGACTGATTACATGTTTCTAATGAGAGTTTAAAAATAATTCTTCACCATTTATGGAGAAAAAAACAGAAAAAAATTAAGAGAACCCGACTGATTATCCTTATGGACTTTTGAAAACTATTCCTGATGAGAGAATGAAAGCTTTCAAAGAGTACAGGTTCTATAGAAATAAGTTTAAGAAAAATTATTCTACAAGTTCGTTTCGCATCGAGCTTTCATTCATTATCGTGTGCTAAGATAATAATGGATTTTATCTAATCTTGAAGTGTATAATGTATTATGCCATTTTGGAGTTACAGTGGAGACAACGATGATTTTTCTTTCGATTTCTTGAGTTTAAATAAATTTCACTGTATGTATGTATATGATTTTGAAAGCATTCGGGTAAATAGTTGTTTAAGATTAATTCTCTCTCTCTCTCTCTCTCTCTCTCTCTCTCTCTCTCTCTCTCTCTCTCTCTCTCTCTCTCTCTCTCTCTCTCTCTCTATCTATCTATCTATCTATCTATCTATCTATCTATCTATCTCAAACCCGTTGCGCAAGAGAAGAATGGAGAAGAAAGAGAAGGATGGAGAAAGGGAGAGAGGGGGGGAAGGCAAGAAATAAGAGATAGGTAAATAGATAGATAGATAAATAGATAGATAGATAGATAGATAGATAGATAGACAAACAGACATACATACATACAGGCAGACAGACAGAGAGACAGACAGACAGACAGACAGACAGACAGATAGATAGATAGAAAAATAAATAGAGAGGGAGAGGTGTGGGGAGGAAGTGTGTGGAGGAGAACAAACAAAGCAGAAAGGGGTGAAGAGAGAAGGAAGTAATATAAACGCTAGAGAGAGAGAGAGAGAGAGAGAGAGAGAGGGGGTGGGGGAGTAACATTGTCATTAGTAAGTGTAGGAAAGCAAGAATGAGTAAGGAGTGGAGACAGGAAGAGAATACGGGAGGTGGTAGGCAGGAGAAGGGGACGAACAGTAGAGAGATGACAGGAGGAGAAGAAAAAAAAGTAGAACAAGAGAGAAAAGAAAATATTGAGCAAACTTTTCCTTATTCTTTTTGCCATTGACATTCAACCTGCTGTTTGTGAAGGGTTTTGTTAGATCAAGCAAGATTAGTAAGGTAAGGTAATGTTCTAGGTTAGTTTAGGTTACGTTAGGTTAATTTCGGTGAGGTACTAATTAGTTTAGTTTAGATTAGATAAGGAAAGGTAAGATTAAAAAAAAAAGGTACTGGATTAGTTTAGATTAGGTCAGTTTAATGTAGGTCAGGTTATGTTAGCTACCAATTACAGTTTGTTCTTTCTTCCTTCTCCTTCTCCTCCTCCTCTTCTTCCCCTTTAAACACCACTCTACACTTATTGAGAAGAAGGATTCTCTCTCTCTCTCTCTCTCTCTCTCTCTCTCTCTCTCTCTCTCTCTCTCTCTCTCTCTCTCTCTCTCTCTGTAGTGGTTATCTTGCTTCCTTCTCTCTTCACCACATTCTGCTTTGTTTGATCTTCTCTGCACCAAACAACCACCTCTATTTATCACGTCTCTAGCTCTTCTTTATCTTTGCAAAGCTCCGAAAGTGAAGCAGTGCATGAGCTCATACACATTCACTTATACTCCATTTATATTCACGGTCATACGAAATTCAGTGGAGTGTGGAACAGCATTACCTTGGTGGGACCTTTATCTGAGCCTCAGATCTTCGGTATTTGATCCTATTGCATTACGAAATAGACTCTCTCGTGAAGGCCTCAGTTTTGCATTCACTTGTCTCCCGAGTTTTCTCACCAGACAGTCCGGATTTTTCCAGTTCTGTCGTGTGTGTGTGTGTGTGTGTGTGTGTGTGTGTGTGTGTGTGTGTGTGTGTGTGGAGGAATTGTTTCTTACTATATAATAATGTGTGAAGCAAGGAAAAAAAAAAAGAGCGTCGGAGAATTTCTGAAACGAAAAAAAAAAACAAAAAAACAAGACAGTCTGTGAGTCTAATCCTCTATTAAGACTGAAAAAAAAGAGCGTCCGAGAGCTTCTAACTTCTAATAAGACTGAAACATTAAACAAAAGAGCGTTTAGAAGTTTCCAAAACTATAATATGGCTGATATGGGAGTTTTTAACCCTCTAATATGGCTGAAACAACATAACAAAAGAGCGTTTAGAAAGTTTGAACCCTACAATACGGCTGAAACAAGAACAAAAAAGCATCTGAAAGTGATGAAAACAACAAGAACCAGACTGAACAGTTTCCTCGAGTTACAACACTGCCAATACAGCGAAGAATGAATTGCCAGAAGATCGTGTCCATGACTGGCGGGGCCTCTGCGTTGGCAGACGGAGCTGAAGGAGGGAAGTGAGGGTCTGAGAGAAAGGGAAGGGACGCGAAGGATAAGAGAGAGGAAACAGCGGACGTGGAAGGTGGAAAGGAGAAAAGTGGGGAATAGAAATTAAATGAAAGGAAGATACTGGGAACTGAGGAGCTAAACTAGCGAAACAGGGAGAAGGGAGAAAAGGTGAAGAGGTGACACGAAGGTGAGACAAGGAGACAGGCGGGTAAAGAGATAGCGGAAGAAAGGTACACAATGAAAGGACACAGCAGGACGGGAGGTGAAGGTAGACAAGAGGTAAATGAAAGGAGGAAGTGTATAAGGAGTGAGGCAGCGGTTAGGTGAGAGTTGCAAGTGGTAAGAAAGTATGGGAGAGTATGAGAGAGTATGGGAGAGGAGGAGTGTGAGGATGAAGAGAAAGGTAGAAGTAAAAACAAAATGGGAAGGAAAGAAGTGTGAGGCGATGGACGAAGAGTTGTATGGATGAAAAGAAAGGAAGGTGATAGTGTGATGGAAAAGGAAAGAGGGGGAAAAAAGTTGGCAGGAGGGAAATCAGGTCAAGAAGGTAAAGAGGTTAAGGAGGAGGTTAAACATTCTCTCTCTCTCTCTCTCTCTCTCTCTCTCTCTCTCTCTCTCTCTCTCTCTCTCTCTCTCTCTCTCTCTCTCTCATCACAAACTCAGTCTTCACCGGCGGGACGTGTGACGCGGGAGGAGGTTATCAAGTCTCCTTCAAATACCAACCGTTACTTTCCAATGTCTTTAAATGCAACTCGAAACTTTTTTTTTTTTTTCTTTCTTCCTTGCCAGAATATCCTGGCTAAAGTATACAACAAAAACATTAATAACGCACAGACTGAACATACAAAAGCTTCCTTCGATATAAAGATGAAAAATTGATTACCCCACACTGACTCACGGCGTGTCACAACAAGGTTACGTGGCGCTATGGTTACGAAAAAGGCACTATTTCTCCTACCGATGAACTACCGTGAGCCAGGATCGAACTGGCCAGTTGCTTACGTAGAGAAAGAAAGAAAAAAAATCCAGAAATGCAGAAAGGTTTGGATTTTGGGTACTTGGTTAGATTTTGCTTTTTCTATCTATTCTTTCTCTTCCTCCTCCTCTTCCTCCTTCTCATCATCATCATCATCATCATCATCATCATCATCATCATCATCATCATCATCATCATTATCATCATCATTATCATCATCATCATGTTATAGTAATGGTAAGAAATTGAGTAATTAACCTATGTTTTCCGATTTATAATCTCATTCTCCTAGTCGTCATCATCATTATCAGTCATCGTTATAGTCATGGTCAAAATTCAACGTACCACTTCCATTGTATTCAATACAGTCGTTCCTCAATCTTCAATCCTCCGCTCTGCGAAGTATCCATCAATTCTCAGGTTCTGTAAGGAGACTGTAAGCAGATCGGAGGACTGAGGAGTGAAGAGCACAGCGGGAGTGAGAATAGAAGGTGACTCTACTTCTGACCATGACTATACAAAGGTTACCGAGTTGCATTGTCTCACAACTCCTCGGTTTACGTTCCTAGGTGAACAAGAGAATGAAGGGATATAGCGTGAAAGGAAGCAAGCTCTCCACCAGGCTGGGATTCGAACTCGTGACTTCTTGATTGTGAGCTGAGAGAGAGAGAGAGAGAGAGAGAGAGAGAGAGAGAGAGAGAGAGAGAGAGAGAGAGAGAGAGAGAGAGAGAGAGAGAGAGAGAGAGAGAGAGAGAGAGAGAGAGAGAGAGAGAGAGACCCTCATTACAACACACCATCGGAATAATTTTAACACGCATGTACAGTTATTCAAAAGTAGTAGCTATAGGAAAATGTGCCACACACATACACACACACACACACACACACACACACACACACAAGAAATGAACAACAACTTTCTCTGTATATCACATTCCTAGTTTTTGTTCTTGATCATTACGAAGGTCTCAGTAGGAAACAATTCACTAATCCTTGTATTAACTGGGTCTTGCGACATCTTTTTTCCTTGTGGCAACTGCACAACATATTTTTAAAATCGAAATATGGCAATAATTTCACAAAAAAAAAGGAAAATAAATAGATGAATAACTAGTACCATAAACAAATATAATAGTTATCCTTTGTAGACACTGAAAAAGAAAGATTCCGTTGATCTTTTCGGTAACCGACTCCTTCGCTAATCAAAACCGTACTCTATTGGTTAAAAAAAAGGAAAGGGAAGAAAATAATGTCCTTGTATATACGAAACAGAGGTGGAGAGAGAGAGAGAGAGAGAGAGAGAGAGAGAGAGAGAGAGAGAGAGAGAGAGAGAAACCGACATTGACCATTAGTAACCTTTTATCTCATATATGTAGGTCATTTTCTTTTTCTTTTTAATCAAGAACCTCACCTCTTCCGACACCTCCCCTCCTCCTCTCCCCTTCTCCACCTCTTCCTCCTGTTCCTCCTCTTCCACCAACATGAAACTCCAATTACTCATGAGAAACTAATCTTGTAAAGCTTGTTTCGTGCACACACACACACACACACACACACACACACACACACACACACACACACATTTTCACTAAATTCATAATTTTTTTACCTTACTACTGATTTACAAAAGTATAGGACAAAACACTTTTTAAGTTCATAGAAAGTACTCATGATAATAGAAGTAGTAATGTAGATTTAGTTTGTCCAACATTCAGAACTTAATTATTTAGAAATAGTGTTACTAGTTTTGTTCCAAGAACATTTAACAGCTTATCTCTGGATACAAAAAAAAAAAAAATAATAATAATAAAAAAATAATTAAAAGAAGGAAAACTAAATAGATAAAAAAAGAAGTAAAAAAAAAATCATCTATCATCTTTACAAAATATATAATATCAATTGTAACTCAATCTTTTTCTTCATTTATTACTGTAGAAAATGTCACTAATTACTATTACTAATGTGTTATTTTTATTAAATTAGAAGTATAATTCTGTAAGTCATTATGCTATTATTATTTTGTTAAAACTATTATTGTTTTCTACAAATGTTCCAGTTATATTACTTATGTAAATATATGTATGTATGTATGCTTAAGTGTGTATGTAAGTATATGTATGTGTGTATGTGTGTGTATATGTATACTTGTATGTGTGTGTATATGTGTATATGTGAATATGTGTATGTATGTGTATGCATATAATTAACGCTAATTTATATGATTGTGCATATCTTTGAAAACGATCATTCACATTGAAGCGTGATTGCTCTCCTTATGACAATGGTTCAACTCAAACAAGTCTGTAGGAGCTGCGGCTCTACACTCTTTGCTAGGAAATGGAAATGTTATATTAATTCTTGTATTGATATTATAAAGCAATAAACATTACTTACTTACTTACTTACACACACACGCGCACGCACACACGAGAGAGAGAGAGAGAGAGAGAGAGAGAGAGAGAGAGAGAGAGAGAGAGAGAGAGAGAGAGAGAGAGAGAGAGAGAGAGAGAGAGAGACTGCAAAGAGGAGAAAGTGGTCTAAACTTAAAGCAAGGGCACACACACACACACACACACACACACACACACACACACACACACACACACACACACACACACACACACACACAGTACAGAGACAGGAGAAGAAAGGGTTGTGGTCAGTCTAACAGAAAATCAAACAAAATGAGAATAAAACAATGCTGTTGTGTCTTTGTGTGTGTGTGTGTGTGTGTGTGTGTGTGTGTGTGTGTGTGTGTGTGTGGTAATTCAAAACAATAGACAAGCCAGTATTTTAAAACGCCGTTGTGCAGACCTCTTCCTGTTTCAGTCTACTCGTCCAAAAGTCACTGGGCAGCCACACCTGAGTGACGTAATCCCGCTGCACTTCCCCTGTTTCTGCTCGCCTCCCGTGTGTGTGTGTGTGTGTGTGTGTGTGTGTGTGTGTGTGTGTGTGTGTAAGTACCTGGTGAACCTATATGGGGGGACACACACACACACACACACACACACACACTACTTTCACCATGTGTTCATCATTATAAGTAGTAGTAGTAGTAGTAGTAGTAGTAGTAGTGGTAGTAGTAGTAGTAGTAGTAGTAGTAGTAGTAGTAGTAGTAATTTAACCACCATTACTACTACTACTACTACTACTACTACTACTACTACTACTACTATCATCATCGTCATCAACAGGAACAAAGAACAGGCTGATGAGTCAAGAGCCACACTTCCACACCTCAGTGAGTCAGACGTGACTCTCTCTCTCTCTCTCTCTCTCTCTCTCTCTCTCTCTCTCTCTCTCTCTCTCTCTCTCTGTCTGATGAGGGTAGAAGGCGTTTCCGGTGACACACACACACACACACACACACACACAGAGAGAGAGAGAGAGAGAGAGAGAGGAGGTGCACTGACTGATATGGAGTGAATATGCCCTCTTATCCACTCACTAAAATTAAGCTACGCCTTCTCCCATCACCTCTCTCTCTCTCTCTCTCTCTCTCTCTCTCTCTCTCTCTCTCTCTCTCTCTCTCTCTCTCTTTCTTCTCTCTCTCTCTCCACACTTTCCACGCATTCGCCAGCAACTCTCCCATCCTGTCCTGTTCGCATATCAATCACTAAAACCCTCAACACACACCCCGCAATCATGTCTGGCTCTCTCATCCTTATCTTCTAATCTTCCTTGCACGCCATGGCCTTGTTTCTCTAGCCAGTATTCAGAGGTTCTTTGCTTTCTCACCAGAACTACTTTCAAATGCCACGGAGATGATCAGCCAGGTTCTCAAGTGTGTTTCTCCTGTTAATAATGCAGGAATTATGTCAATTTGTCACTAAAACCGTAAAAACACCCTTAAAAATCAATGTCATTTCAACTAGAGCTTTTGGAAAGTAGTAGAGGTGAAGACAGGTGTTTCAGAATCTATCTCATCCCCCATCTAAGATCCCTCTTACTCCCACCACTTTTTCTTCTCTCTTTCCTCTTGCCATGCCCTCCGGCATTTGGTTACCACTACGTCCTTTCCCTTCTGCCGCATCATTCTCCTATGTTCTTCCCTCCCAGTGGTCTGAACAAATTGATTCTTTAACTCATCCCTTATTCCGTGGTTTCATTTTTACAGACACACTTTTTCCTCGTATCGTAATTACTTTTGTGTAACGAATGTTTGGCGAGGGAAAGTAGATATATTTCAGAGACCTTATACTCACATGTTTTGTTGTTTTATCTAGTTTACTTTTAACAGACTGTAGTGGACGCTGTTGTGACTTTCAAGCCTATGTTCATGATTCTAGTGATAGTTTAAGGAGGAGTGACTCTATGACGAGGAAAAACACTTGTGAAAACCTGACTGATCATCTCTGTGACCTTTGAAAGCAGCTCTTATAAAAGACAAAAGCGTTTCAAAATATCAGGTAAGGTGAGATTACATGGTTTACAACACAAATAGTCAAGTGTTTTTAACTTTACAACGAATAGATGAACAGAAGAGGAAAAGAAAAAGAACATTTCTCCCTTACACCTCCACACTGTACCTCCCTATACCTCTACATTGTACCTCCCTATACCACCACACTGTACTCCCTGTACCCTATATACTGTACCTTCACCTACACTCAACACACTGAACACAACATTCCAACAAGCATCTGTACACCATTACACCATTACTCCCAATAAAAGCTGTAGATTACACATTCAGAGAGAGAGAGAGAGAGAGAGAGAGAGAGAGAGAGAGAGAGAGAGAGAGAGAGAGAGCAACACGAAATGGCGGACCTCCATAGCAACAAGTCCACTGCTCTTATATAACTATGACCTCCAGCTCCCCCCTCTCTCCTCTCTCTCTCCCTCTCTCCCCCGCCCGTTCCCGAAGCCCTCCCCAAACTTGTCTTCATGCCCAGTACAAGCCCTGCTGCAGCACTCCCACACACACACACACACACACACACACACACACACACGCACAGAGAGAGAGAGAGAGAGAGAGAGAGAGAGAGAGAGAGAGAGAGAGAGTCGTGCATAAACGAAAACATACAGATAGCTAGACAGACTAGAAAATAAACAAGAAAATGGTGACTTAGGCAAGCACACAAATAAAAAGAAGTACTGAAGAAAGGAATTAACTGAGGGAAAAAGCAAAATAAAGATTAAACAGTGAAAAAGGAAAGTAAGGATAGAATAAAGGAATAGAACAAAGACAGGCAAGCACAGAAATAAAAAGAAGTACTGAAGAAAGGAATTAACTGAAGGAAAAAGCAAAAAAAGAAAAATTAAACAGTGAAAAAGGAAAGTAAGGATAAAATAAAGGAAAAGAACAAAGAAATCCAGAGGAATGAAGTAAGGAAAGAGGAAAAGTAAAACCAAAGAAGAAGGAAGTAAGAAAGATGACCATGATTACGTCCGGCACGAAAAAAAAAAAAGGAAAAGAAAAGAAAAAGAAGAAGTGTATTGATTCATGCAAATAATGTTGCTGCAACCCGTACCTTACGCAAACAGACACTGCAAGGCTACATTTATATAAAAATTTGCCAAGTACACACCATGAGCAATGTCAAACTACTGTTACTACTACTACTACTACTACAACAACAACAACAACTACTACTACTACTACTACTACTACTACTACTACTAGTAGTAGTACTACTACTACTATAACTTCCTGCTGATCGTGGAAGGTCGTGCAGTGAGGAATGAATATGGAGGTTTGGATTCTAAATAGAGATTTTCATAAAGGTCGCGATTCCTTTATTAAAGATTGCCACCCCATTAATAATTCAGTAGTTAATGCTGCTGGTGTACAGTTGCGCATCATGTCCCTGCTTCAAGACAACGTAAGATAAAAAGTTTTATTAGCCATTGGTGCTGAGCTGAACATAAGAAAGAATGTAAGAAAATAAGGGAAGCTACAAGAAGCCACCAAGACTACACGTGGCAGTTCAAGGAAGAAATATATTTACTTATTTCCATATATTATCCTCATTCTTGCATACGTTTGTCTAATCTTCTTTCATAATGTCTGATTACTGAATCTATTCCGTTCATCTACCACACACTTTGAGAGCCAATTCCTTCTTTTTTTTTTATTTAACTTTTTTTCACGATATACAAGGAAGTACAAAGGATGGCAAACATCAACAGTCATCTTGGCTCCTGCGAAGGCTAAGCTGTTTGTTGGTGAAGGAAGTAGAAATAATTCAGAGAAGATGCCAAGACAGGAAGATTAGGTGAGTAGGTGAGTAGGGCTCGATTCTCACAGGTAAATTACCTCACTAAATTTTCCCATCGCCTTCAGTATTTTTTTCCCATCGTTAAAATTTTCCCGTGACTTCTCGTACTATAGCAGCTTTAGAATTGTATAAAGTAGCATTACTCATAGAGACGACGAATTGTGCCTATAATCTATTTTTTCAGTTACTTTAAGATATCATAAAACAGTATTATTCATAGCGGTGAAGCACTGTTGCCTATAAACTAGTATTCTGCACTTAGCCTACTTTAAGATTACATAAGATAGTAGCTAATACTGATGGTGATGATGTACAATACTGTACCTAAAATTTATATGGTGACTTAAAAATTGCAAAGATAGCTTGTATTTTACATATTCTTAGCGACAATGCATTGCCACCTATAATTTCATCCACAACTACTTTAAGATTAGACCAGGCAAGATTATTGTTAGGTCTCTCGCAAAACCAATCTCCTTGTCACGAAACATGCTTCAGTGATGATGTAAGATCCATGTCTGCAGCTGAAAGACTTGTTCTAATGACACTTGCCAAGCTTCATCGCCGCGGTAGACATACCTGTTCTCGAATGACAAGGCCCAAGATGAAATGCCTTCATGCTCCCAGCACAAAATGAGGCCAGGGAACACATGAGGTGGTATCTTAGCTTCCTACTAATCGCCTTGAGGTTGACTTTTCATGGCTGATGTTGATTGGTTTAATGCGCCGACACGTCAGTCTCATAAAAGCGCTCGGGACGAATGAGATCTGCTTGGCTTGCTTGCTTCCTTCCCTCACTCACTCTGGTTTTCTCAGTGGTTTAGTTATGCGATAGTCACTTCACCCGGGAAGATGTAGATTTAACATTCTTTTCCTTGATGCCCTTGATAATTGTTCAGAAGAGGACGACGGAAACAGCAACAACAAGGGAAAAAAAACGAGTTGCAGTGATGATAATACTAGTAGTAGTAGTAGTAGTAGTAGTAGTAGTAGTAGCAGCAGAAGCAGAAGCAGCAGCAGCAGTAGTAGTAGCATCAGTAGTATTAGTGGTAGTAGTAGTAGTAGTAGTAGTAGTAGTAGTAGCAGTAGTAGTAGTAGTAGTAATACAAATAAAACAAACAGCAACAACAATAACAATAACAACAACAACAACAATAGCAAAAATAATAACAGTAGCATCTCTGATAACAACAAAAATTCTAATAATGTAGTTGTACCTTCGTTATTGCCTAAAAAAGCAAAAAAGAAGAAAAAAAATCTGATATCATTACCAGGAAGGCTGCCCGCTCAACTCTTTATGGTTCATGGTCTTAATGTACCATTGCCTGAATGCACCGCTACCTGAATGCGCCAACCCCTGGTCTGAATGTACCATGTATAAAGATCCAATGCACCACATACCTGGTCCTAATGGACCACTCGCAGTGTAAATGCACCCGTCTTTATGGTTCCAATGCACCAACCATCGGCCAGTTGATATTCTACATTGTAGCACCTAACTATTTGTTTACTGGTAGTTTAGGAACTGATTATGATAAAAAGATTGCTTCAGAAGGCTTAACTGACACATTAGGTTCAATTGCCTGTTTACTGGTAGTTTGTTTCCCAGTAGTTTAGGAGTGTTTATGACAGTTTAGAAACAATGCCTTTAGTCAGTTATAAATTTGGGAGTACAGAGAAGACATCCAAGAGAAGCCTTCAAGCTATTTACCATGAGTACCACAAGGCCTAAGAACTAGATTCGCTTTTCATGAGTAGTAGAATTAAACTACAAAAACCTTGACATAATTACATCAGAGTGCCTGAGAAATTAGTAGACCCTTGAGAAGACTACTTGTTACTAGTACCTGAGGAAATGCAGCGAATTAGCAGATCCTGAAGGTTTTACTTGTTGATAAATGGAAAAACCTGGCAGAACTTCAGTGTATGATGATCGTAGTTTTTAATAGAGTAATAAAAATTGGCTGTATGATACTGTATTTAATTACTGCTACATTCTGGTAACTAATAATGTGGTGAACAAGACTTCCACTTTTTACAACAATTTGTGCATTAGAACTACAAATTTAGTCCATTCAGACTAGCATGATAGTGCACTCGGTCTGGTTTAATCAGACTAAGTAGTTGTGACTTCACTGAGCGTTTCCCGTTGTGTCTCACAACACAAGGGGGCAGTCACATCTTACCCTCTAAAGACAAATATCTTCCTTCACACAAAACTACAAGCACCTAATTACACACACATCCTCCACTCAAAATTCAAAATTATCTTGGCGACTCCTACATCAGCCTCGGAGTCTCCATCTGGGTAGGGGACCATAAATGTCCTCAGGTCGGACTGCTCTTCTGGTATCGATCCTAAGTGTATTGTCACCCCCTCTCAACTCTTTCCTCATTAACTTCTGCGACACTCATGGTCTTAGATCTAATTTTCAATCTGTAGAACACCATCTCTCCTCTACCGGAACACAGGTGTCTGAGGCAACTGACATTAGCCCCTTTTCTGTTCTCCTACTTTCTCTATCCCCATTTTCAATCCAAAGCTGGATATTGTGTCTATGTGCGCAACAACGTAACCAGCTCTCGTGCCCACGCTCTTGAATCTTCCGAGTTTTCCACCATCTGGTTACGACTAGAGTCACTCTCAAACTAAATTTATCTGTGCTGTATACCTCTCACCTAACTCCTCTGACTATAAGAAATTCTTTGACTACTTAACTTCCAAAGTGCAGCACATTCTGATTCTCTTCCCTTTTGAAGAGATCTCCATTCTTGAAGACATCAATGTTCACAACCAGCTTTCCTGTCCCTTCACTGACCATCCTGGTGAACTAGCCTTCAACTTTGCTATCCTCCACGACCTAGAGCAGTTGGTGCAACACCCTAATCGTATTCCTGACCGTCATGGAGATACGCCCAACATTCTTGACCTTTTCCTAACCTCTAATCCTGCTTATTTTGTTACCCTGTCTTCTCCGTTGGACTCCTCCGATAACAATCATATATCTGTATCTCGTCCTATTGCTCCAATCCCTCCTCAGGATCCCCCTAAGCAGAGGTGCCTCTGGCGTTTGCATCTGCTAATTGGGGGGACTTGAGGAGGTATTTTGCTGATTTTTCTTGGAATGACTACTGCTTCTGTGTAAGAGACCCGTCTCTGTGTGCTGAGCACATAACATATATGATAGTGTCTGGCATGGAGGCGTACATTCCTCACTCTTTTTCTCGACCTCAACCTCCCAGACCTTGGTTTAACACAACCTGTTCTCGTGCTATACATGATAAAGAGGTGGCCCACAAAAGGTGCTTAAGCCTTCCATCACCAGAATCTCATGCGTTTTATATTTCTGCCCGGAACCATGCCAAGTCTGTTCTCCAACTAGCCAAAAACTCCTTCATTAACAGAAAGTGTCAAAATCTTTCAAGATCTAACTCCGCTCTTGACTTCCGGCACCTAGCCAAAAAACATTTCCAATAACTTTGCCTCTTCTTCTTTTCCTCCTTTATTTTAACCAGATGGCACCACTGCTATCACATCTATCTCTAAAGCTGAACTCTTCGCTCAAACCTTTGTTAAAAACTCTACCTTGGACAATGCAGGGCTTGTTCCTCTCTCTCCTCCACCCTCTGACTACCTCATGCTACCTATTAAAATTCTTCACAATGATGTTTTCCATACCCTCGCTGGCGTAAACCCTTGGAAGGCTTATGGACCTGATGGGGTCTCTCCCATTGTTCTCCGAAACTGCACCTCCGAGTTTGCGCCTTGCCTAGTCAAACTTTCAACTCTGTCAACATCTACCTTTCCTTCTTGCTGGAAGTTTACCTACATTCAGCCTTTTCCTATAAAGGGTGACCATTCTAATCCCTCAGACTACCGTCCTATTGCTTTAATTTCCTGCCTATCTTATTTTTTTTTTTTTTATGTATCCTCAACAGGAAGATTTCTAAACATGTGTCACTTCACAAACTTCTATCTGATCGCCAGTATGGGTTCCGTCAAGGTCACTCTAGTGGTGATCTTCTGACTTTCCTTACTGAGTCTTGGTCATCCTCTTTTAGAGATTTTGGTGAAATTTTTGCTGTTACCTTGGATATATCAAAAGCTTTTGGTAGAGCCTAGCACAAAGCTTTGATTTCAAAACTACACTCCTATGGTTTCTATCCTCTCTATAACTTCGTCTCAAGTTTCCTTTCTGACCGTTCTATTGCCCTGTGGTAGACGGTCACTGTTCTTCTAGGTCTATTAACAGTAGTGTTCCTCGGGGTTCTGTCCTGTTACCCACTCTTCTCCTGTTATTCATTAACTTTCTTCTAAACCAAACTTCTTGTCCTATCCACTTATACGCTGATGATACCACCCTGCACTTTTCCACGTCTTTTCGTAGACGTCCAACCCTTCAGGAAGTAAACAATTTACGCAGGGAAGCCACAGAACGCCTGACTTTTGATCTCTTTAGATTTAAAATTTCTGATTGGGGCAGAGCAAACTTGGTATTGTTCAATGCCTCAAAAACTCAATTCCTCCATCTATCAACTCGACACAACCTTCTAAACAACTATCCCCTCTTCTTCAATGACACTCAACTGTTCCCCTCTTCTACACTGAACATCTTCGGTCTGTCCTTTTCTTATAATCTAAACTGGAAACTTCACATCTCATCTCTAGCTAAAACAGCTTCTATGAAGTTAGGTGTTCTGAGATGTCTCCACCAGTTTTGCTCACCCTTCCAGCTGCTAACTCTGTACAGGGACTTTATCCGTCCATGTATGGAGTATGCTTCACATGTATAAAGGGGGGTTCCACTCATACCGCTCTTCTAGACAGGGTGGAATCAAAAACTTTTCGTCTCATCAATTCCTCTCCTCTAACTGACTGTCTTTAGCCCCTTTCTCATCGCCGCAATGTTGCATTCCTTGCTATTTTCTACCGCTATTTTCATGCTAACTACTCTTCTGATCTTGCTAACTGCTATGCCTTCCCTCCTCCCATGGCCTTGCTGCACAAGACTTTCTTCTTTCTCTCATCCCTATTCTGTCCACCTCTCTAATGCAAGAGTTAACCAATATTTTCAATCATTCATCCCTTTCTCTGGTTAACTCTGGAACTCCCTGCCTGCTTCTGTATTTCCACCTTCCTATGACTTGAACTCCTTCAAGAGGTAGGTTTCAAGACACTTATTCTTCAGTTTTTGACTACTGCTTCAGACCCTATTCGGGGACCGTTTTTTTTTTTTTATTATTTTTTTTATTGATTTTTGTTGCCCTTGGTCGTTGTCCCTCCTACATAAAAAAAAAAAAAAGGGGGGGGTGCGTTCAGCTGGGCGATTTGAGTTACCTGGATTGCCCAATTCTCAAATGAACGCTCTCTTTGTGCAACTCGGGTTGCCCGCTTTAGTGGCTTAGGTTATTACCCAAAGCAAGGAGGTGCGGCGCTTTGTGCTGTGATAACGTCATAACAGAAATGGCCGTGCAGCCATACTTATATTGGTGTTATACTCACTCATTTATTGCAGATGACTACAATACTGTCCGCATACATGCAATGACATGCACTAGCAAGTATATATATATATATATATATATATATATATATATATATATATATATATATATATATATATATATATATATATATATATATATATATATATATATATATATATATATATATATATATAAGTATGAACATAAAGGAAATGGAATGGGTACTTAATGATATTAGTAACGGATCTTCACCAAGAACGTCATCGCCGAGAACAGCAAGTGCTCCGTAATACAAATCATCAAGTGAAGAAGCATCAGCCATATGTTTACTGATACAGAGTTGGACAGAATATGGCCGTTTCCATTATTTGTTTACAGTATCCCGGGAGGCGCCCAAAACCGTTCAGTTGGGCGACTCGGGGGATTCGAGTTAACCGGTACTGAACGCAGCCAAGTTGGTGCATTCGGACCACAAAGCTGGTGCATTCACACCAGGCTGGCGGTGCATTTGGTCTGGTAAATTCAGGTGATGGTGCATTACGTCCAGTACCCCTCTCAGTCCCCCATCACAAAGCAGTCACGTCGAAAGTAGCGTGAAGCTCTAGCGCAAAGGTGAGCTAGAGCTTCACCTTTGCTGAACTGTTAGATGGAAAACCTGCTTCCCCCTTCCCTCCGCCACGTGAAGCACGTGCAGTCTAAGTAAAGGGCAGGAAGCAGAGACCCACTAACCCTCCCTTCACAGACACGCAGGATTATTCTTGAAGTAAGAACATAAGAACATAAAAAGCTGCAGGAAGCTGCAGGAAGCTATCAGATCTACACGTAGACGTGAGACACTATAGATTTGAAAGATGCTTACTTATTTCCACTATCATCCTCACCCATAAATTTGTATAATCTTCCTTTAAAGCTCCCTATTAATTCAACACCAACAACCTACTACTGAGACTAATTTAATCTATCTACCACTCTGTCTGAGAATCAGTTTATCTCATTTTTTTTTTCAATCTGACTTAATTAAGCATTAACCCCCTGTTTCTTGTCGTATCTTAATCTCGTGTATTCAGATGCTTAACACACGTCTATAATCAAGACAAGCGCAAAGTAGCTACTGGAATGTGTGAGCAGAGGGATACGTCAACTCATATGTAACTCTTTTCCTTCCTCGCCAGCTTGCAGGGAGTCACAGAGCGTCGTGAGAAGATGGGTCAGTGATTGGAAAATGTCAAGATTCCAACAACATTTTTCAAAATGAGAAAACTTTTACGATTGATGACCCTTGTGGAAGTAATGAATGCTGTCTGTACGTCTGCCTGTCTGTAGGTTTAGTCTCTCTCTCTCTCTCTCTCTCTCTCTCTCTCTCTCTCTCTCTCTCTCTCTCTCTCTCTCTCTCTCTCTCTCTCTCTCTCTCTCTCTCTCTGTTTGCATTTATCTGTGTGCAAGTCATACCGTCATGGGGACTAGAGTCTCGGTGATTTTATTCTTGTCTTGCAAACTCTCGGTATGAAGCAATCTTCTTCTCTTCCTATCCAGTACAAACCAGCATTGCTGAGCGAGAGAAACGGTACGATGAGAGTAAGTGACGTGGTGCCTTGATAAAGAAAAGGCTAAATTTGTTTACAGTTTTGAGAGATGTTATCGTTATTGATGTTATTGTTGTTGCTGTGATTATTATTATTATTATTATTATTATTATTATTATTATTATTATTATTATTATTATTACTATCACCAGCAGCAGTAACATCATCATCATTATCATCATCATCAAACCTTTACCATCACCAACACCTCATCATCTACGACTACTTCTTCTACAACGACTACTACTACTACTACTGCTACTACTATTAATAACAATAATAATAATAATAATAATAATAATAATAATAATAATAATAATAATAATAATAATAATAACAATAATAATAATAATAGTGAATAAATAAACAAAGTACGATAATAATCATAACAAAAGCACTAATAACGACAACAGTAGCAGCATTACTAATGGCTGAAACAACAACCAAGGATTTCATTCTTACCTCAATGAGTGCAATTCCATTTCGTCCCAGATTGATTTCTTCGAAGTATGTATGCTTTCTTTCCTCACTATAAAACACGTATAGTCACACACACACACACACACACACACACACACACACACACACACACACACACACACACACACAAGAGAGGACTTTACTGCCGCACTGCTCCCGGAAATTTCAACAGAGCAGTAAGTAAAAATCAGCCGTGGCCCCACCTCTCTCCCGCACACATGTTTCACCGATGCACTCTCCACTCCAGGAGTCTAATCACCATTCCTATGGGGCACTTAAGTGAGCTGGGACGGCGACGCACACAAACGCATAAGGACCTTCCTGCAACGACGGCTTCGCAACTACTAAATCGAAATAGGTGCCATGGGAAGGTGGTTGGCCGCCTGTCGACTGTGGCAACGTCCTCATATAGTTGCCAAGTCGTAGGGAGATGTGATCGCACGCTCTTTCTTGCCGCTAGGTGCTCTAGTCTAAGCTACAGAGATCATGAGTGGCATTTTTATCCGTGAAATTCGAGATCCACTACTGAAAGTTAAACCAGATATGTTGTGTCAAAAAGAAAAACAAAATATAAAGCACTGTTGATGTAGGAAAGACAAGGGCAAGGTGAGAGGGCGGGGCAAAAGGTACACCGAGTACAGATGCCATTCACGGAATCTCTATAACCAGCCTGTGTGATGCACAGTCATCAGGCACCATCACTCCTCCAACCACTCTGCTGCAAGCAAGGTCTTGATATACACTAGAAGAGCAGAGTGTAGAAGTGAGAGCAGAGTGACGTAAAAGTGAATGATGCAGCTGGTGGATATTTGTCTGATGATGCTAACAGCGATGATACAAGTACTGTAGTAGTAGTAGTAGTAGTAGTAGTAGTAGTAGTAGTAGTAGTAGTAGTAGTAGTAGTAGTAGTAGTAGTAGTAGTAGTAGTAGTTTAAACCAATTATTTCTTATCATCTGACTTTTTTATCCACTTTCCTTTTTCTCGACTTTCTTATAGCTTGAATCTCTTCCAAGGAGTGTCAAAATTAACACACAGGCCCCAGCGTACACTACTTCCATGTGCCAAACTCTGGCTGTTACTACTAATGATGCACTAGTAAATACGCATCCTGGAAAACGTATCATCCTCCCCTAAGTGTAAAGGCATCGCTTAAGTCCGTCGTATAAATAAGCCTGATACCGTTTTCTTTATTACGATGATAGTAAATGCCTTCAAAATAGTGCTTAGTTATACTTACTATATTGTACAAATTATGGTAGTATTGAAACAACATATTTTATACATGTAGCTCACTTTCCAATAAAATGATAACTGTGGAGGCATAATTAAAGGCTTATTGCTACCAATCTGGAAATGCAATCGTCGTGACTGTACCGTCTCTTCTGCACTATAAAATGGCGACTAATGACAGAGACTAGAGACCGTTTCATTGGAAACTCATATTCTACAAAATAAGAACTTTATCTGTCGTGCCTTTCATGGATGCAAGATCGTATGCAGCAGAAGTGAAACTACATAAGCAACACCAGAGCAACAACTCCCTTGAGGAAACACAAGTTTGGTGAACATTACAGTATTTGTGAATTTGTGAATATGTATCATTAGTACTGACAGGGACTCAGTGGAGAAAAGTATCGTTCGCATTCAGAGGGTCGAGGGTCCGCATTCAGGAGTCGAGTTCCCAGTCAAAGGTCACTATATTCAAAGCCTACAATACACACATCACTATAATGGAGTGGAAAAGTTCTCCCCAGCCTCCGATTTTCCTCATGGAGCTAATAATGACGCAGTCATATCATGGCAGACTGGAACCCATTGTCCACCACCACAAGCTAAACATACTTTCCCAACACACAGCAGACACAGCTAAGGGCAGTGAGCGTCTGGATGCTGGCCTGGAGATCACTCTTCAGAAAAAGAAGTTTGTCATAAACACAGAGGACAGGCAGAAATTCAAAGACCATTTATATTCTTTTTATGTGTTGGGAAGAACAGACAAGAGAAAAACAATGAATAAAAAAAAAAAAAAAGCCTGCTCATAATGCCGTTCCCTGCCTCTTACCCAACAAAATAATATACTAGTAGAAGGTCCGAATGAAAGGTCAATTCAGTTTCTCAAGTGAGGGGGGCGAATCTTCCCCGAGTCCTCTCTGCTAGTTTCCTTTCGCGTCTCAATAACACAGAATGCAGTAGCAGCCTGAGCTTTAGAAACACCTCTCTTACAAGCAATACTACACTACACATACTGCAAATATTTACACATTTACACATCATTACTATACCAAAATTATACTCATGATTAAAGTAAAAAAACAGAGCGGAAGATACACATCGACCCAATACAACAGAACTGTCGCTTACACTCAGGATAGCTCTGTTTCAGCCTTTCAGCTCCCTGGAAACATGCTCTGGTGAGATTGGGGATGACCAGCGGGGCCCTGATAACAACGGAGCTAGTGTACATAATCTTTCTCCATGAACTTCAGTGCGGCAACTGCCTAAGGCGAAGGGAAATGACACTTGTTCTCCTGGTCTGCCACCACGCTGTCTCTTGTGCAGACTGCATAATGTTCCTCGTGGCAGCAGCAAATAATAACAACTTTGCGAAATGCGCCACTTTTTTTGCATTACCACTCGTGACAGTCTTGATGTATTCATTCATGAAGTGCCATTGTTGTGAACATGCTCACGAAATCCAGCTTCAGATTGTTTTACAGTTTATTTTACATACATATTTTCTAAGGATAAATAAAGTATTTCCTACATTATTCCCCAGTGTTTTACCAATGATCCTATGGCAATATTGTAGGAGATTTGGCAGTATAACCATTGGAGTTACACGGGATGCACTGTTTGGTGTAGGACATACGCTGGAATCAGTTTTTGTGTAGATAATGTTCCTGATACTTGTTTTTGTGTAGGAAATATGACCGCCTATGTGTAAGATATGTGGCAGTACTCAAATTTTTGTAATTTTGTGTGACTGCGCCTAATGATGGAAAGGACCCTAAAGTCTCATTTTACTGATACATTCGCATGAAATGCACATAAATAAAAGATAACTCCTAGAGTTTCATTGATTTTTAATCTTTGAAGACTCTGGCACTACCTATCCTCCAGTACCTTAAAGGTTCAAAATGAGTCTCTTCAGTCCCTTTGCGATCCTCCACAAAGCAGCGGGGTCTCCTAAGGCCGCAGGGTTTCGAGGATCCACGGTACGTAGAAGTGAACATTGGTGTAAAGGCCCTGGGTGCTCTGCCTGCCACACACTGCTGGTCCCACGCTTGTGATACCCACCACGAATCTTTTGGTTTCAAATCTATTACTCAGTATAAGTGGTCCGCCTGTTAGGAAGGAAAGAATTCCATAATTTATCAAAAAATGTACTAGTAAAAGATATCGCCTTGCCAGGATTATTTGATATTCATACTGTGACTTTGTTATTGTCTCAATTAGAGACTGAGCAAATTTTTTTAATAAATAATCAGAAGTAAAGACCATAATTACCTGAATCTCCCTTGCAGGTGTCCTTGCCCTCCCCGCCAGCACACAGTGTTGATCGAGGATTCGGATAACCCTTTCTTAGCTCAGCATTACAAAATTCCCCATCATTAATGGGGAGGAGGACCTGCTGCAGTACATTTGGCTGGGTAGGTCTTAAGGGATCTGTTTGGTGAGAAGAAAGTTGGCTTACATGATGTGGGAGCTACAAATTCCTGTCAAGTAAGACCAGGCACTGTACTTCGCTTTTTACAATAGGTTAGCCAACGGAAGATGGATGAAAGCACACTCTAAATATTACTTCATCAATAAAAATATATGAAGAGAGAGAGAGAGAGAGAGAGAGAGAGAGAGAGAGAGAGAGAGAGAGAGAGAGAGAGAGAGAGAGAGAGAGAGAGAGAGAGAGAGAGAGAGAGAGAGAGAATCCAGCCTCAGAGTCCCCATCTGGGGAGGGGACCACAAATATCCCCAAGTCGGACTGCTCTTCTGATAACGACCCTAAGTGTCTTGACACCCCCCCTCAACTTTTTCTTCATTAACTTCTGCAACACTCGCGGTCTAAGATCTAATTTTCAATCTGTAGAACATCACCTCTCCTCTTCTAAACCTCATCTTCTTTTCCTCACTGAAACTCAGGTGTCTGAGGCAACTGACAGTAGCCTCTTTTCTGTTCCCTCCTACTTTCTCTATCCTCATTTTCAATCCAAAGCTGAATGTTGAGTTTATGTGAGCAATGACTTAACCTGCTCTCGTGCCCACGCTCTTGAATCTTCCGAGTTTTTCACCATCTGGTTACGACTATAGAGTCACTCTCTAACTAAATTTATCTGTGCTGTATACCTCTCACCTAACTCCTCTGACTATTAGAAATTTTTTGACTACCTAACTTCCAAAGTGGAGCACATTCTGATTCTCTTCCCTTTTGCAGAGATCTCCATTCTTGGAGACTTCAATGTTCACCACCAGCTTTGGCTTTCCTCTCCCTTCACTGACCATCCTGGTGAACTAGCCTTCAGCTTTGCTATCTTCCACTACCTAAAGCAATCGGTGCAACATCCTACTCGTATTCCTGACCGTATTGGAGATACGCCCAACATTCTTGACCTTTTACTGACCTATAATCACTCTGCTTTTACTGTCACCCTCTCTTCTCCGTTGGGCTCCTTCGATCACAGTCTCATATCTGTATCTTATCCTATCGCTCCAGTCCCTCCTCAAGATCCCCATAAGCGGAGATGCCTCTGGCGTTTTGCCTCTGTTAGTTGGGGGGACCTAAGGAGGTATTTTACTGATTTTCCTTGGAATGACTACTGCTTCCGCGTCAGAGACCCGTCTTTGTGTGCCAAGCGCACAACAGAGGTGATAGTGTCTGGCATGGAGGTGTACAATCTTCACTCTTTTTCTCGACCTAAATCTTCCAAACCCTCTTCCAAAACCCTCTCTCTCGTGCTATACATGAAAGAGAGGTGGCCCACAAAAGGTACTTAAGCCTTCCATCACCAGAATCTCATGCACTTTATATTTATGGCCGGAACCATGGCAAGTCTGTTCTCCAACTAGCCAAAAACTCCTTCATTAATAGAAAGTGACAATTTTTTTCAAGATCTAACTCCCCTCGTGACTTCTGGCATCAAGCCTAAAGTATCTCCAATAACTTTGCTTCTTCTTCTTTCCCTTGTTTATTTCAACCAGATGGCACCACTAGTATCACATCTATCTCTAAAGCTGAACTCTTCGCTCAAACCTTTGCTAAAACACTCTACCTTGGACAATTCAGGGCTTGTTCCTCCCTCTCTCTCACCCTCTGAGTACTTCATGCTACCTATTAAAATTATTCGCAATGATGTTTCCCATGCCCTCGCTGGCCTAAACCCTTGGAAGGATTATGTACCTGATGGGGTTCCTCCTATTGTTCTCCGAAACTGTGCCTCCGTGCTTGCACCTTTCCTAGTCAAACTCTTTCAACTCTGTCTGTCAACATCTACCTTTCCTTCTTGCTGGAAGTTTGCCTACATTCAGCCTGTTCCTAAAAAAGATTGACCGTTCTAATCCCTCAAACTACCGTCCTATTGCTTTAATTTCCAGCCTATCTAAAGTTTTTGAATCTATCCTCAACAGGAAGATCCTAAAACATCTATCACTTCACAACCTTCTATCTCATCGCCAATATGGGTTCGGTCAAGGCCGCTCTACTGATGATCTTCTGGCTTTCCTTACTGAGTCTTGATCATCCTCTTTTAGAGATTTTGGTGAAACTTTTGCTGTTGTCTTGGATATATCAAAAGCTTTTGATAGAGTCTGGCACAAAGCTTTGATTTCCAAACTACCGTCCTATGGCTTCTATCCTTCTCTCTGTAACTTCACCTCAAGTTTCCTTTCTGACCATTCTATTGCTGCTGTGGTAGACGGTCACTGTTCTTCTCCTAAATCTATTAACAGTGGTGTTCCTCAGGGTTCTGCCCTGTCACCCACTCTTATTATTCATCAATGACCTTCTAAACCAAACTTCTTGTCTTATCCACTTCTACGCTGATGATACCACCATGCACTTTTCCACGTCTTTTCATAGACGTCCAACACTTCAGGAAGTAAATAGTTTACGCAGGAAAGCCACAGAACGCCTGACTTCTGATCTTTCTAAAATTTCTGATTGGGGCACAGCAAACTTTGTACTGTTCAATGTCTCAAAAACTCAATTCCTTCATCTATCAACTCGACACGACCTTTCAGACAACTATCCCCTCTTCTTCAATGACACTCAATTCTCCCTCTCTTCTACACTGAGCATCCTCGGTCTGTCCTTTCCTTATAATCTGAACTGGAAACTTCACATCTCATCTCTAGCTAAAACAGCTTCTATGAAGTTAGGTGTTCTGAGACGTCTCCGCCAGTTTTTCTCATCCCCCAGCTGCTAACTCTGTACAAGGGCCTTATTCGTCTATGTATGGAGTATGATTCACATGTCTGGGGAGGTTCCACTCATACCGTTCTTCTAGACAGGGTGGAATCAAAAGCTTTTCGTCTCATCAACTCCTCTCCTCTAATTGACTGTCTTCAGCCTCTCTCTCATCACTGCAATGTTGCATCTCTAGCTATCTTCTACCTCTATTTTCATGCTAACTGCTCTTCTGATCTTGCTAACTGCATGCCTCTCCTCCTCCCGCGGCCTCCCTACACAAGACTTTCTTCTTTCTCTCACCCCTATTCTGTCCACCTCTCTAATGCAAAAGTTAACCTGTATTTTCAATCATTCATCCCTTTCTCTGTTAAACTCTGGAACTCCCTGCCTGCTTCTGTATTTCCACCTTCCTATGACTTGAATTCCTTCAAGAGGGAGGTTTCAAGACACTTATCCTTCAGTTTTTGACTACCGATTTGGTACCCTTTTCTGGGACTGCCATCTCAGTGGGCTTTTCTTTATTGGATTTTTGTTGCCCTTGGCCAGTGTCCCTCCTACACAAAAAGAAAAAAAAATACTCACTCATGGAAGTAGAGCCCCAACCAGCAGCATAAGCAAACTTCCCTTGGAACTCTTCCTCAGAGAAGCCCATGTCCTTGAGTGGGTCAACAGGAAGGCAAATTGGCACCACATGAACTGCACACACAAAAGAAACAAGAAAGAAAGAATAAATAAGTAAATAAATAGATAAATCTGACCCTCATCCATAAATTCGTCTAATCTTCTTTAAAAGCTCCTTGATGATTCGGCACTAACAACCTGATCACTTAGTCTATTTGATTTTTCTACCACTCTATCTGAGAATTAGTTTTTTCCTATTTCTTATTTAAGTTTAATTCTGTCAAACTTGAATCCATTATTTCTTCTCATATCTTGATTACCAAGCCTAAAGATTTTGCTTATGTCACCCTTGTTATGTTCCCTATGCCACTTAAGGACTTACGAGGATTCAGCTGGGCGGGACGGGACAGCCTGAGCAGCGCGATGTCATTGCACTCCTTGCAGGGGGATTCATACTCAGGATGCGTGATTATCTGTTCCACTGGGATATTCTGGGGAGGTGGAGCACACAGGCCTTTCTCACAGTCCACCGCAGTGTTCAGCGTGTGCTCGCCAAGTCTTACGAACTCCCTGCCAGCACACATCACAAGAAAAAATAAAAAGAAATGTAAGACGTTCGAGATTTATGAAATTAATGTGTGTGTGTGTGTGTGTGTGTGTGCTTAATGCACCCACATCGGCTCAGATCAGATCACATGATTGGTATGTCTTTGTTTCCGTGTACCAATCTCAACAGTTATTATTATTATTATTATTATTATTATTATTATTATTATTATTATTATCATTATTATTATTATTATTATTATTATTATTATTATTATTATTATTATTATTATATATGTATATTCACCATTTCATATATCCATCCCACATGCGTGTGTTCATATTCATCCCACGTGTGCCCATGTCCAACCAGTCTATTTTATTTTTAACCTTTCTTTTCCTCTACCTATCAAGGGAATTTCACACTCACTTCCAGTCCTTAGGGAAAACACCTGCGTTCGCTCTGATTCTTCCTTCCTGGTAATTGGCTAAAATAACGAGATATCCTATTGACTCCCTCATCTCTTTTCCTGGCATCTTATTGGTCATTTCTTCTCCCCAAAACCAAACGTGATCCACATAACTCAGATAAATACAGCCCATGTGGTAGCGAGCTCTCAGAATTCAGTTCACAGTCAGTCCCAGTTCAGACTCAGTCCCAGTCAGTCAGTCAGGGTTCAGTCTCAGTTCCAATCACGAGCAGTCAGTCTTAGTCTCTCACTCAGTTCCTCTGAGTCACAGTCCATTATGAGAGACGCTACTCAGTCATCATTTCACATCACTTCAGAGAGAGAGAAAATCAATCATCACATTATAATCTCATCTCGAATCCAGTGTGTACATTCTACCTATTACTAAATTAAGAAGAACTCTCATCATATGTGTTTTTTACTCACACACATCGACAATATTATCTTACTACCCACGACCTCGAAGCTACCAGAAATACCAAGCTCACTACCGGTCCTCCACGCTATCAACACACCAAGCTCCTCACCTGATCCAGCAGTGGCAAGCATCATTATCAGCTGGGCAAGTATCATCATTTAAACTCAGAACAGTAGTAAAGAAGAGGATAGGTAAACATATTCGATTCAGTGGTAGCAGCAGTAGTCAATCAAACAGGAAACAAGTAGTAAGCATCAGTCCTGTCCCCTTCATCAATCAATCTAGAACAAGTAGTGATCGCATAAATTTAGAATAGCCGCTTCAAACTTTTCTTCAAATGTTTCTTGAGAGGGCCACATGCTTGACTCACGATCACCAGCTACTACCTTTCTGGAGAGAATTTAGAACACCTTCCATTAAGAGTACGGTCACTGCTCGCACAATGAAAGCCTTGACAGACAAGAGTGTTACCAGTGAGTTGTCAAATATAGAAGGAGGTCATAGTCCCTCCTTCCGTCCCTTTCGGGCAGTTGTAATAACACACCAGGAATACTGAGGTAGGTACTCTATGCCCTGAGTCTCAGGGGCTGTACTGGAATGTGTAATAAATTTTTTTTTACTACAGTCCCCAAGGCACAAAGCATAAAACATATGCCTCAGCATTTTCTGTGTGTCATTAAAAGCGACTAAGAAGGCTAAAGCGAGGGGACTGGAGACCCTTCGTCTCCCTTTCATTTTGCTCCTGTGATGAAGCAAGAAGTATCGCGAGAGGAGCAATTCATTTCTGCCTGCAGCTAATAGGAGCCACTTGGCCTTTTAATTTTTATAACAAGAACATGGTGTTAACCAAATAATCATCTACTTTAGATAATTTTAGCTGCATTTTGAAAGCAAAAGAGACTTACAGTTCAATTTGGAAGATCGCCTTGAAGCAGTGAGCCGCGGTGAGCACGTAACGAGGGTGGATGAGCACGCCACCACAAAACCACTTGCTGGGCTGTCCCCTAGCTGCGCGTAGGAAAAAAGTTTAGGCCAAGGTACGGAAAGGTTAGCAAGTAAGCGTGGAGAGGGGTGAGAGGATCCGTGCAAAGGATGTGGATCTCAAAGTGTGATTTTTCAGGGCATAATATATATATATATATATATATATATATATATATATATATATATATATATATATATATATATATATATATATATATATATATATATATATATATATATATATATATATATATATATATATATATATATATATATATATATATATATATATATATATATATATATATATATATATATATATATATATATATATATATATATATATATATATATATATATATATATATATATATATATATATATATATATATATATATATATATATATATATATATATATAAATGATGGGGAAATGAGGAGACATGAACACTTGAGTGACTGAAGCTAAGACCTGTGGGAAGGAAGGAAGTTAATGGCTAGAAAAAAAAAAGAGAAAAAATATATATAATATAATATAATATAATGTAATATAATACAATATAATATAGTATAATATATATATATATATATATATATATATATATATATATATATATATATATATATATATATATATATATATATATATATATATATATATATATATATATATATACACGAGTGTGTGACAAAAAATACCTTTAGAAATTCCGTAACTTTCACTATACAGACTAACCTCTTCCTCTGAGCAGCGCCATCCAGGGCCAAGCGAGCAGCGGAGCGTTTTCCCCATCAATGATGCGATCCACCAGGCCCGTCACTCCACACTGCTTGGGCAACAGGTCAGACCCACCACCAGCACCATCATCACCACCTGTCCTCAAATCGCTGGGACAACACACCAGTGGCTCGCTGTTGCTCCGTAAGTTGCAAATTGACCTGTATCAGAAAGGGAGAGAAATTAGTCGTCACATCAGCATACCTCACCGAAGTTAGCTCTCTCTCTCTCTCTCTCTCTCTCTCTCTCTCTCTCTCTCTCTCTCTCTCTCTCTCTCTCTCTCTCTCTCTCTCTCTCTCAAGAATGTACGTAAATAAGAAAGATACCCCCATTCACTATCGCTAATACATTCAAGACCTAGAAAATAATATGATATCGATGATAAAGATTAAAATGTTCGCTTTAGTTTCTTGCAAAGCAAAGAAATGCTGGAGAAGACAAAGAGGCGCAGCTGACACTCACCCACGCAGAATCTGGAAGCCGTTGGGGGGTGCCGTGTTGGTTCTCAAGGCCTGCAGGAGCTGTCGCAGTGGCTGGCATGAGCGGATGCTGATGCAGGTCCCCGCCTGGCCGTTCCCGTCCACGCAGCCTGTACAGGGAAGAGATGACTGCAACACGTGTTGACTCAGGATCCTAATATGGTATTTTACGTTTGCATAACAATTTTCCTTCAAGTGAGAAGGAAAACATAAAATAGGTAGCATGTATAGTAAATGGTGACGCCTCTCGGCTGATCAGAGTTACAGGACATGGAGGCTCCTGTTTGCCGGAGACGCCACACTAATGCGATCTTCGTAAGCCACTTACTTCTGCCCTGCTGAGCCTGGCAGCCCATCAACGTCGCTATCGCCGTCACCGCCACCACTGCCACATTCACGTGACCCATCCCTGCTGGAAAAGAATACAAAAGATAACAGAAACACCTTCCTGTTTTTTCTTTTTTTATACTATTTTGTTTCATTCTTATTATTTATTTATTTGTTTACTTTTTTTTATTCAGCTCACATCCTCCTTTTACATTTTAAGAGAACTTTTTGTTATTTAATTATGAGACCTTAAAAGTGGTGACCATTGCGAACATAATTGTCTTGGACCATCGTTCGATCTCTTTAAATGTGACTGCGCGTGACTTCCTACACCCTTGGACACACACCAAGCTACCCGCCTCTTCAAGGATCCAGCGCTTCCCATCACTTTCGACTCTATGACGGTGAAGTATTTCTTAACTAAATGTAACGCCAAATAATGACCTTCTAGTAGATTCGGTGTTTTAAGGTTGCAACTCCTCAGCTTGCGTCCCACTCTTTACTGTTCTGTTCAGTGCTAGACGAACAGACTACAGCGAGAAAGGAGACAAGCACTAATTGTTTCATTCACCACTACAGATGTTATGTTGCATATATCACCTTATATATTTTGATCCTTTTGGCTACAGCTTCTCTGTCCTATATATTTCAGGCAACTAGAAGAAAAACTCGTACATGGACATCAGGGATAGCCTGTAAAGGATCGTGCGTGGAACAAACGTAGCAAGATACAAGTACACAGACATTAGAGAGCTTAAAGAGGAAGCTGGATAGAAGTATGGATGGTGATGAAAGATGGTAAGTTTTACTCGCTCAGGAGCTGTCTTGTGTAGATCAAATGATATTTCGTAGTCCTTCTCTCTCTCTCTCTCTCTCTCTCTCTCTCTCTCTCTCTCTCTCTCTCTCTCTCTCTCTCTCTCTCTCTCTCTCTCTCTCTCTCTCATGGGTAACCAAGGACGAAGTTTTAAGAAGAGTACGGATGAATAGAAGCCTCCTGAGAACCATTCGAGCCAGATTGTTGTAATTTCTACGTAGTCCATGTAATAAAATGAGAAGACCCGCTTACAAGGAATGATACAAGAGTAAAGAGATAGAGGGAGACAACGAGTAAAAACACCTGGACAGCTTGGTACGAGATAATAGAGACAACTAGAGAACACGGGATTTATTAAGGGAAGCAGAAGATCGGGAGAGATGGCGTTCCATGGTCGCCAACGTCAAAGACACGGCGCATCAGTAAGGTAAAGTTCTTCAGATTCTGAAGCAGCACAAACTTATCATTCCCATCATGCTCCACCAGTGGTCCGGCAGCATGCGATGGCCAGCACACTCAGCTGCAAGGCTCAGTGCCAGTACTCGGAAGTGTTGTAGGACGCAAATCAAGGAAGTATCTCAAAGACAACTTCCTAGTTTTTCTAGGACTGTATTATGCGAGTCGGCAATTATCTTTGTTAACGACTGAGGACAAGATATCACGACAATAAAGTCACTGATTCGTTTTCAAGTCTTGAATTACTCTAGTTCTTAAATGAACAAATGAAAAACAATACTATGATTTTTTCATGATGGTAATAAGAAAAAAAACAGGAAGAGAAATTGTAAATATTGCATCATAACGCATCAGTCATGTTTACTTCGTCATGAAGTCAACCTACACTCTAAACCAGGATATTTATCTACCTATTTATAATATCAGGTCTCTCTACAGGAAGGTGGCTGAAACGTTTTCCGTGTATACATCCGTCGGCATTCCCTCGCGTCTATGGATCATATTCTGAAACGCATCTCTCTTGTTGAAGTTACACGAGTTTTTAAGGATGTTTCTATGGTTATAATGACAGCTTAACAAGATTTCTACGGTATCAACATGAAAAACACTCTTGAGAACCGGACTGATCATCTCTGTGGCCTTTGAAAACAGTCGTGGAGAGAGAAAAAGAGTTTCAGAATACGGGCCTTTACTTGGAGGCCTCTAGGAGGAGGAGACGCATCCTTGCCGCAACAAGTTGCGCGAGATTCACTTGCGCATCAAATAATGAAGTTTTCTACTCATTCTGGGAAAATTTTGCCACTTTTTTTTTTTTTTTTTTTTGACAGTTGTCCGCAGTAGCCATATCTTTTCTTGAGCGTGTTTACTACATAAATACTTGAAAGATGCTCTGAGACCATCTTCTGAAACATTTCGGCGTCTCATCTTGACTATTTTTAACAGGCCTTTAGTTCAAGTCACTGGGATTTTTAAGGGTGTTTCCATGATTTTAATGATAGTGTAAAGGGGATTCTGTATCATGATTGGGAAACCCTTGAAAACCAGATTCATTACCTCTATGGACTTGGAAAATTATTCCTTTGAAGGTCCTAAACTTTTTAAAATACGTGTCCTGGCAACTTGTTCCGTTTGCTCACTACACAGCGCAACAAAGTTCTTAAATGAGGCTCATTTACGTATGAGTCATCGCACAACATCGTTTTCTCACCAAGTATTGTCGGATGCGATACAAAATTCATTACAGAGTATTATTGTAGAAAGAGATTTATAAGCCTCCGCTTAGAAATACCCATTTCAAAAGCTTTACTTAGTACCAAAACTAGGTCTATTGCTTTATTTATTTATTTATTTATTTTGTGTGTGTGTGTGTGTGTGTGTGTGTGTGTGTGTGTGTGTGTGTGTGTGTGTGTGTGTGTGTGTGTGTGTGTGTGTGGCGTCGGAAAATAATACTCGACCAGACCACTGCTGTTGCTACTTCTACGCTTCATATTGTTGTTGTTCTTGTTGTTGTTGTTGTTGTTGTTGTTGAGAGAGGGGAAAAAAGTAAAGAGATAGAGGGACTGAAGGGAGATCGTGAAGGAAGCTCGAACACTAAAAGAGACGAGAAACTAGAACAGAGGAAGGAAGGAAAGAAGAGGGAATGAGAAGAGAGAGAGAGAGAGAGAGAGAGAGAGAGAGAGAGAGAGAGAGAGAGATAATAACAACAATCTCCAAATCTTTTCTCTCACAGACAACAAACAATGCAACACCTCACCGGTAATTACTTCACTACACCCCTGTGGCGTCACCTGGTAATCCCCCACCTCACACTTCCATTGCTCCCACAACCCCACTGCACGTCTATCACTCTAGCTTCAATCAGCAAACTCTCACGCCCCTCTAACTTGCACTTCAAGAGTCATACCTCGTGTTGTACCCCTTAGCTTGCGGTTTCTGAGACGAGAAAGAAAGCGGAACCTGCTACACCACTGCACTGCGCTGAACTGGGAGCGGGAAGGCGGAGATGCGGCGTTATATGATGTTCCTCCTTTCCTCCTCCTCCTCCTCCTCCTTCTCCTCCTCTCTCTCTCTCTCTCTCTCTCTCTCTCTCTCTCTCTCTCTCTCTCTCTCTCTCTCTCTCTCTCTCTCTCTCTCTTGACAACACCACCTTCTTCCTCCTTCATTACATCCCTCAATTTGGTATTCAGCGTCATTTCCTGAGCCATCGTCCCTGAACTGTATGATAAAAAGGATGAGCCGGGATAGCTACGTTTAATTCTTCTAAGATTACTTTGTTTCACTATGTATTTGTTATCAGTAGCTGTATTTTTTTTTTTTTTTACACTTTAGTCTCTCTTAAGGACTATTTTCAAAGTCCACAGAGATGATTAAGTTAGTTCTCGTAGGTGATTTTTTTTTTTTCTTTTTTCGTCATTGCTGGTGCGAAATCCTTGTTGCACTGCCACTAGAATCATGAAAAAAAACTCCCTTGAATTCCGCAATGACTTTCACTGCGGTCTATTAAAAGTACAGTAATTTTGTGGGTATTTTTCTTACTAATAGTGCAGAATGCTTGTCATCGTTCTCCTCCTTCTTCTCCTCCTCCTCCTTTTTCTCCTGTTTCTTTTTCCATATTGCTTCTTTTTTTTTTTTTTTTGCACGCTTAAATTAATATTTCATTTATTTATTACTATTATTTTATATCTTTCTTCATTCCCGTATTCGTCGTCTTTGTTCTTTTCTTCCTATTGTACAGTGTGTGTGTGTGTGTGTGTGTGTGTGTGTGTGTGTGTGTGTGTGCGCGAGATCCAGTCGGTTAAGTCTTGACCTTCCTGCTTCTTAGATACGTGTTCAAACCCTACTTACATCCACCTGTCTCACTTATGTCAAGCTGTCTGTGTTAACCCGTATTTATAAACACTTTGCTCTCACCGCGTCTGTTTTTGAAGGCCACAGAAATTATTAGCGGTGTTCTCGAGACTATTTTTCCAGTTAATAATGTAGAAATCTTCTTAATCTGTCACTAGAACCCTAAAAAAACACTCCTAAAAAATCGTGCCATTTTCACTAGAGCCTATTGAAAGTAGTGGAGGTGCGGCGCAGAAGTGTTTCAGAATATGGTCCTCAGTGTGAGTTTATATGTGTGCGGTGGAGCTGCGGGTGTGCGTGGCTGCGGACAGCAAGGGGATGAAGCGTGGCAGGGTGGTGGTTTAGGGGATGGAGAAGGTGCACTCTGTTTGACCTTGGGTGGAGGTTAGTGAGGATTTGGTTGCGAGGCATGCGGAAAGTTTTAACGTTGCAGTACCGCTCGTGTGTGTGTGTGTGTGTGTTCGTGTGCTGATCTGTCTATGTATGTGAGTAGTGTGTGTGTGTGTGTGTGTGTGTGTGTGTGTCACCTCCAGCAACACAAGAATAATTTTTTGTTACTCTTTCCAGCACCATTATACTATTACTATCACAGCCACCACCGCCGCAACACTTTCAGCAAGACAAGTCACCACCACCACCATCGCCTCCCCAACTCTTAACCGGAGGAGAAAAGAAACGAAAAAAAAAAAAAATATATCAGTAAATCTCTGACATCCTTCACAGGCCTTTAATAATTAATAGCCAGTCGCTGCCTTGTCCCTCGCCCTCGCCCCCTTTCACCAATGAATGATAAGAACTAGGCAGAGACTTGTATGGTACTGACGTTCCGACTCTAAAAACACAGAGGAGAGTTCTGCGAAATGTGTGGGTGAGGAATTTGTTGAAGGGCGGCTGTGGTGTTCCAGGAATAAACTTTTTTTTTTCTCTCTCTCTCTTTTATATCAGATAGATCGGCCAAGGACAAAAATAAAGAGGGATAGGAAGAAACTCTCAAAAGCCAACCCCAAAAATAACACAAGTAAAAATAGGAAAGAGAGAGAGAGAGAGAGAGAGAGAGAGAGAGAGAGAGAGAGAGAGAGAGAGAGAGAGAGAGAGAGAGAGAGGGGGAGAGAGGGAGGGAGGAGGGTGGGTCAATGTTATCTTTTATCTTCGCACCACCTAAAATGATTGAAAGTTCAACTGAATGTCTTATATCACCTAGGATCCTGTACACTATTATATTGCATCATGTGCTTTTTTCTTCTTCTTTTTTTTTTATGTAGGAGGGACACCGGCCAAGGGCAACAAAAATCTAACAAAAAAAAAAGCCCACTGAGATGCCGGTCCCCGAATAGAGTCCAAAGCGGTAGTCAAAAAATGAAGAATAAGTGTCTAGAAACCTCCCTCTGGCAGGAGTTCAAGTCATAGGAAGGTGGAAATACAGAAGCAGGCAGGGAGTTCCAGAGTTTACCAGAGAAAGGGATGAATGATTAAAAATACTGGTTAACTCTTACATTAGAGAGGTGGACAGAACAGGGGTGAGAGAAAGAAGAAAGTCTTGTGCAGCGAGGCCGCGGGAGGAGTGGAGGCATGTAGTTAGCAAGATCAGAAGAGCAGTTAGCATGAAAATAGCGGTAGAAGATAACTAGAGATGCAGCATTGCGACGATGAGAAAGACGCTGAAGACAGTCAGTCAGAGGAAAGGAGTTGATGAGACGAAAAGCTGTTGATTCCACCCTGTCTAAAAGACCGGTATGAGTGAACCCCACAGACATGTGAAGCACACTCCATACACGGACGGATAAGGCCCTTGTTAGCAGCTGGGGGGATGAGAAAAACTTGCGGAGACGTCTCAGAACTTTTGATATATCCAAGACAACAACAAAAATTTCACCAAAATCTCTAAAAGAGGATGACTAAGACTCAGTAAGGAAAGCCAAAAGATCACCAGTAGAGCGGCCTTGACCGAACCCATATTGGTGATCAGATAGAAGGTTGTGAATTGATAGATGTTTAAGAATCTTCCTGTTGAGGATAGATTCAAAAACTTTAGATAGGCAGGGAATTAAAGCAATAGGACGGTAGTTTGAGGGATTAGAACAGCCACCCTTTTTAAGAACAGGCTGAATATAGGCAAACTTCCAGCAAGAAAGAAAGGTAGATGTTGACAGAGAGAGCTGAAAGAGTTTGACTAGGCAAGGTGCAAGCACGGAGCCGCAGTTTCGGAGAACAATAGGAGGGACCCCATCAGGTCCATAAGCCTTCCGAGCGTTTAGGCCAGCGAGGGCATGGAAAACACCATTGCGAAGAATTTCAATAGGTAGCATGAAGTAGTCAGAGGAAGGAGGAGAGGGAGGAACAAGCCCTGAATCGTCCAAGGTAGAGTTTTTAGCAAAAATTTTGAGCAAAGAGTTCAGCTTTAGAGATAGATGTGATAGCAGTGGTGCCATCTGGTTGAAATAAAGGAGGGAAAGAAGAAGAAGCAAAGTTATTGAGATACTTTGGCGAGATCCCAGAAGTCAAGAGGGGAGTTATATCTTGAAAGATTTTGACACTTTCTATTAATGAAGGAGTTTTTGGCTAGTTGGAGAACAGACTTGGCATGGTTCTGGGCAGAAATATAAAGTGCATGAGATTCTGGTGATGGAAGGCTCAAGTACCTTCTGTGGGTCACCTCTCTATCATGTACAGCACGAGAACAGGTTGTGTTAAACCAAGGTTTGGAAAATTTAGGTCGAGAAAGAGAGTGAGGAATGTACGCCTCCATGCCAGACACTATCACCTCTGTTATGCGCCCGGCACACAGAGACGGGTCTGTCAAGGAAGCAGTAGTCATTCCAAGGAAAATCAGCAAAATACCTCCTCAGGTCCCCCAAACTAGCAGAGGGCAAAAAGCCAGAGGGATCTCCGCTTAGGGGATCCTGAGGAGGGATTGAAGCGACATTACAAGATACATATGAGATTGTGATCAGAGGAGCCCAAATGAGAAGAGAGGGTAACAGCATAAGCAGGATTAGAGGTTAGGAAAAGGTCAAGAATGTTGGGCGTATCTCCAAGACGGTCAGGAATACGAGTAGGGTGTTGCACCAATTGCTCTAGGTAGTGGAGGGTAGCAGAGTTGAAGGCTAGTTGACCAGGATGGTCAGTGAAGGGAGAGGAAAGACAAAGCTAGTGGTGAATATTGAAGTCTTCAAGAATGGAAATCTCCGCAAGAGGGAAAAGAGTCAGAATGTGCTCCACTTTGAAAAGTTAAGTAGTCAAAGAATTTCTTATAAGCAGAGGAGTTAGGTGTGAGGTATACAGCACAGATAAATTTAGTTTGAGAGTGACTCTGTAGTCGCAGCCAGATGGTGGAAAACTCGGAAGTTTCAAGAGCGTGGGCACGAGAGCAGGTTATGTCATTGCGCACATAAACGCAACATCCAGCTTTGGATCGAGAATAAGAATAGAGAAAGTAGGAGAGAACAGAAAAGGGGTTACTGTAAGTTACCTCAGACACCTGAGTTTCAGTGAGGAAAAGCAAATGAGGTTTAGTAGAGGAGAGATGATGTTCTACAGATTGAAAATTAGATATAAGACTGCGAATGTTGCAGAAGTTAATGAAGAAAAAGGTGAGGGGGGATGTCAAGACACTTAGGGTCGATACCAGAAGAGCAATCCGACCTAGGGAGATTTGTGGTCCCCTCCCCAGATGGGGACTCCGAGACTGGTGTAGGAGTCGCCATGATAATTTTGAATTTTTAAGTGAATTGTGTGTTTGTAATAAGGTGCTTGTAGTTTTGTGTGAAGGAACAGATTTGTCTTTAGAGGACATTCTGTCACTGCCCCCTTATGTTGTGAGACACAAAGGGAAACGTTCAGTGAAGTCACTGCTGGGTTTAATGACAAGTTCACAGCACCTCCTGATTCAGTGTTTTAGACCTCACTGGGAGCAATTATCGTTTTGGCAGGTGCCTACTGCCTCCTCCACGTAAACTGTTTGCTTGGCTGGGGTGCGTGTGGCACCTCTTTCCCAGTCAAGCACTATACCCTATATAGCATACACATGAAGGTGCGTCACTGCTACACTGAGTATGTACCATATTCTGAAACACTTCTGTGCCCTGCCTCCTCTATTTTAAAAAGGCTCTAGTTGAAGTTACACGGGTTTTTAAGGGCGCTCTTATAGTTCTAGTGACAGATTAACAATATTTTTTTTATATTATTAGCAGGAGAGACACTCTTGAAAACATAGTTAATCAGCTCTATGACCTTGTAAAATAACCGTGATGAGAAAGCAAAGCGTTTTAAGTACTGGCTTATCTCCTGAGCATCATAAGCAAGGAAAATAGAGGCTGCTCTCCTTGACCAGAAGCTTCCAAGCACGCCACCGCCGGCACGTACAGCAAACACAGGTGGGCACTTCCGCAGTCACTTCCTATCTTTTATGCTGTTGCAGATTGCTGCTCTTGTAGTCCCTGATGATCCTAGACAAGACCGGACTGAGAATGCAGCAGGGGGCTTTCACATCCTCTCGATCAATAGTGGCGGAGCTGACCTGAGTGGCGCCCTGAGTAAACTACTTCGGCACCCCCTCACCCACCCCTTCCTCCACGAGTATAAAACCCGACATATTGATTTAATTATTTATCAAGACAATCGAACCTGCACTAGAAAACATCATGTTGCAGACTGTAACGGTACAGTAATGTAGCAGAGTATCTGAAATAGCACTATGAAAATTTTAGTAAGTGCTCCAAGCCGACCCATGACGATATGCCGAACTGATCTTACAACTCTCTCTCTCTCTCTCTCTCTCTCTCTCTCTCTCTCTCTCTCTCTCTCTCTCTCTCTCTCTCTCTCTCTCTCTCTCTCTCTCTATATATATATATATATATATATATATATATATATATATATATATATATATATATATATATATATATATATATATATATATATATATATATATATATATATATATATATCTACCTCTTAATCAACAGATATTGTTCAGTGTTTTAAACACCCTCCCCAACAATGAAAAGTAGTGATGTTCAAGGAAAACGTGCTTGCAGATTACGAAAAAAAATATATATATATTAAAAAAATAAATAAACAGGCTGGCGAGGGGCTCTTGTGTGGAAGGAAGGTTCTGTGTAGTGGGGAGAGAGGGTTTAGTGTGGTAGGGAGGGAGAGGTTTGGTGTGGTGGGGAGGGAAGGTTTGGTTTGGTGGGGAGGGCGAGGTTTTTTTTTTTTATCATGCAGACTCCTTGTTAGATTATTGGTAGAATCACTAAAACATTCTTGAAACACCTTTGTCATCACCACTATAGTCTGTTGAAAGTATTCGAAATAAGGAGCCGAAGTGGCAGCGAGTACGTTGAGCAGACAGCAGCAGGTTAGCAACAGACTGAACACACTGGCACATAAACTAAATTTATTATTACAAACCCATATAAGTCTTCATGAATGAAATTAATTTGATTCCTGGTGCTGTCATGACTACAGTTTACGCTGGAGAGAGTGAGAAAGAAAACTCCTGATTGATGCTGCTTGTAAGAGTCCTGCATATCTGAAGCCTCTTTCACATTATGTGATTTCTCGCCGCGTCTTGGCGCGGCTGCCGGATCGGAAATGCTTGCGATTGCTGCCGCACAATCATCCGGCTGCCGCACACATTGAAATCTTTTATAGAAATGTTTGTCACACAGTGCCTGTGCGGCTACTAACCGCGCAGTGTGAAGACTTCTATTTAAATTTAAAGCCCACTGCCACAGCGCACGGGTACGGGACCGGACAAGACCAGTGGGACGCCGCAACTGCATCCGGGTCCGGACCGGTCAATCACCAGCAGCCGCACAGTGTGATGAGGGACATAGAAATTATCAGTCGACTGTTGTGTCCGGGACCGTATTTAGATGCGACGAGAAACCGCATAATGTGAAAGGCTCACGTGGCCCAGTTGAGTGCGGTCAAATCTTTGTGGAGTCTTGCACTAGGGTTCTTCATGGTCGTAGGTTTTCCAGGATCCACTGCACGTAGAAGTGGACACTGGTGTACAGTGCCTGGGTGCTCTTTCTGCCACACACCTCGGGACCAACACTAGTAATGCCAACCACAAACCTTCTTGTTTCAGCCCTGTTGCTCAGCTGGAGTGGACCACCTGTTACACAAGAAAGAGAACAATGATTCAACGGAGAGAACACTCATCTGCACGACAATTAACTCAGAATACTCAGCCCTAGTAGTAAACTCAAATACACTTTATCATTCTTGAAGGCAAACACTACACCCACCTGAGTCTCCTCTGCACGTGTCCTTGCCGTCCCCTCCAGCACACAGCACCATGCGGGGTTCGGGGTAGCCTCTCTTCAGCAGCGGGCAGACCGTGTCCTCGCGGATGGGGAGGAACACCTGCTGCAGCGTGTCAGGGATACTCACCCTCAAGGGACCTGTGAGGCGAGGCGGAAGACCAACTTTGGGAGGTGAATACAGACGAGTACCTATGTGATCAGTGTTAATGCAGCTGCAGCAGGAAGAGGAGGATGAGAGGGTGAAGACAAGGGGAGAGAAGGAGGAGGAGGGGAGCAGGAGAGGGTGAAGACAAGCACAAAAACAAGAGCACACAAACAAAAAGGAGGAAAAGGAGAAAAGAGAAAAAGAGAAAGAGGTGAGAACACTGAGGAGCATCTTAGTTTCCACAGTACAGCACGTGTGTCAAAGCAAGCAGGCAGACTCACTCCTGGAGATGGAGCCCCAGCCGGCGGCCCAGGCATGCTTTCCCTGGAAGTCTGCCTCGGAGAATCCCATGTCCTTCACTGGGTCGACAGGGACGCAGATGGGCACCAAGTGAACTAGAGAGAGAAAGAGGAAAAAAAAAAAATCGCACCACACTCGTTAGTTAGTATTCAAAACATCCATATCTCAAAAAAGAGCAATAATAATAATAATAATAATAATAATAATGATAATAATAATAATAATAATAATAATAATAATAATAATAATAATAATAATAATAATAACAATAATAATAATAATAATAATAATAATAATAATAATAATAATAATAATAAAATTAATAACAATAATAATAATAATAATAATAATAATAATAATAATAATAATAATAATAATAATAATAATAATGATAATAATAATGATAATAATAATAATAATAATAATAATAATAATAATAATAATAACATAAATAATAATAATAATAATAATAATAATAATAATAATAATAATAATAATAATAATAAATAATAATAATAATAACAACAACAACAACAACAACAACAACAACAACAACAACAACAACAACAACAACAACAACAACAACAACAACAACAACAATAATAATAATAATAATAATAATAATAATAATAATAATAATAATAATAATAATAATAATAATAATAATTTTTCTATCTATATATCATGCTGGCAATCGTGCACAGAGTAGTGGCCCAGACAAGCCACTACACATTAACACACACATTCATACTCTTAGTCTCGTTGGCCCCCGGTAGAAAGGGAAATTAAATTAAATAAATTGTCCATTTGTCTCCGCGTGACTCAAGATCAATATAGTTTTTGTTTGTCTCTTTTTGTTTTTTTTTTATTTTCTTATTTTTCTTCAGTTATAGTTTTATTACTTTAGAAAACTCTTGCATAAAACGACACAGTGGTTCTTACTAATGGATCTTACAGCGTGAGTAAAGAAAAAAGTGTGTGTGTGTGTGTGTGTGTGTGTGTGTGTGTGTGTGTGTGTGTGTGTGTGTGTGTGTGTGTGTGTGGGCTTGACAGCTTCTTGCAGCTTCTTTTATGAGAGAGAGAGAGAGAGAGAGAGAGAGAGAGAGAGAGAGAGAGAGAGAGAGAGAGAGAGAGAGAGAGAGAGAGAGAGAGAGAAAGGGTCTGTCAGTCCCTCTTCATTCTGCCTGTACAATGACATTCGAAAATGATGACAGAGTGACAGTGATAGTGCAAATGTTACAGTTCTTTGTTATGTAAGTACAGAGGCAACACTGGGTGGTGACTGATACTTTAGATCTCTGTATCCCTGCCCCTTTTAATCCCTCGCACTGGTAACCGTACAGTATTATTCATAGTGGAATCTTCAGTAGCGCACCTCACTCACTTCATTTACTGTCTTTAGATGTTTTTCCTTCAGTTTTAGTCTTCTCTGTGTTGTTGAGTTTTGTAAGTCTCTTTTAAAGCAGCACTCTCTGATTTTTTTTTACCTCTTTTATTTGCTGTCCATCTGTATATCCTACTTTATTTACAGATTTATAGATTTATAGATTATAAAGATATAACAAATGGAAATAGGTAGGTATATTTCATATAGGGACTGCCACGTGTAAGCCTGGTCGCTTCTTGCAGCTTCCTTTATTTCTTATGTTCTTATGTTCTTATCTCTCTTACTCTTTGTTTTCCTTTCTTTCCTTTTTTATCGTCACGGAGAAACTGTTCCTTATACGGTTGATGTAATTCAAACTTTCATCCCTGTTAACTTCAACAAACACAGGGCACCACAGAGGGAAATGTCCCGAGTCTCTCATTTCCTTCACTGAACATTTTCAGATCTTATGTCTTCTCCTTGGACTCTGCTGAAAATCCCCGAACGAAATCTGACAACAAAGAGGTAGGAAAAAAAAGGCCTGCTGAAGACGCCAGTCCCTAAAGAATAGAGTTAAAAGGATTATCCAAAATAAGAGGAGAGGTTTCCAGACGCTTCTTTAATTTTGGATAATCATTTTGGCTCTATTCTTTAGGGATTGGCGTCTTCATCTGGCCTATTTCTTCTACCGTTTGTGTAGCCCTTAGCCAGAGTTCCTAATTCTTATGTAAGAGGTGGGTTTGACCTAGGACAACAAAAGGAAGTAAAGAAAAAAAAGAAGAAAAGTCCGCTGAGGTGCCATATAAAAAAATTATATATATATATATATATATATATATATATATATATATATATATATATATATATATATATATATATATATATATATATATATATATATATATATATATATATATATATATATATATATATATATCAGACCGGAAGGAAGATTGAGAAAAAACGCCAAACGCAGTCAGTGGAAGAAAGTGCAAAATATGACTCAACTGAAGACTACAACTGTGCATCACTCACCAGGGTGCAGCTGGACGGGACTAGACAGCCTGAGGAGCGCGATGTCGTTGCACTGCCGGCACGGTGATTTATACTGCGGGTGAATGATGATCTGCTCCGTGGTGATGTCCTGGGGCGGCGGGGCACACACGCCTGACTGGCAGTCCTCTGTTGTGGAGAGTGTGTGTTCGCCCAGCCTCACAAACTCCCTGCCAACACAAACCATACAGTGAGATGACATTGTGTGTGTGGGGGGGGAGGGGGATATCATAACAATAAACAGAAAAGGCAAGAAATGAAGGAAAGTATGATTACAAAAACAAACTTACAAAAGAAGAAAATATATTTTATGTATTTATCATCATCTGCTGAAATAGTAGTAGTGGTAGTAGTAGTAGTAGTAGTAGTAGTAGTAGTAGTAGTAGTAGTAGTAGTAGTAGCAATAGTAGTAGTAGTAGTGGTAGTAGTAGTAGTAGTAGTAGTAGTAGTAGTAGTAGTAGAAGTAGTAGTAGTAGTAGTAGTAGTAGTAGTAGTAGTAGTAGTAGTAGTAGTCATAGCAGTAGCAGTAATGATAATAATAATAATAATAATAATAATAATAATAATAATAATAATAATAATAATAATGATGATGATGATGATGATGATGATGATAATGATGATAATAATAATAAGAAGAACAACAACAATAACAACAACAACAACAACAATAACACAGTCTTTGAAGGAACCCCAATAAGATTATACACGATCTTAGATCTCCACCCTTTCCTCCTCTTGCTCCTTCTCATCCATCCCCACTCTCTTTTACTCCTCCCCCTTCTGTCATCACATTACCTTACACTACGGACACTTCACTAGCAAATACGACCGCGACAACAACTTACAACTGGTGGTCATTAAAACAGTGGGCCGCAGTGAGCACGTAGCGATCGTTGATGAGAACTCCACCGCAGAACCAGTTAGCCGGCTGTCCTCGAGCTGGGGATGAGAAGCCAGACTGAACTCAGATGCAGAAATACACGCTGGTCTGCAAATTACGTACTACTGTAGTGGGCGTTGATTTGGTACTTCAGAAGTGGTACTGGTGATGCCTGAGCTCACATGCAGAAATACACGTTAGAGTTACATTCCATATGACGTACTACTGAAGTGAGCGTGGATTTCATACTTGAGAGGGGCTACTGGTGAAGCCTATGCTCAGATGCAGAAATACACGTTAGCAGTTCTTATATCCTAAGCAAGCGAGGATACATTGGTTCTCAGGATGAGGACTAACCTGTGCCCCTGAGAAGTGCCATCCAAGGCCAGGCGAGCAGCGGAGCGTCTTCCCCATCGATGATACGGTCGGTCAGGTCCACCCTCCCGCAATTTCTGGGCAACAGGTCACGCCCGCTACCCGTACCTGCACTTGTAGTTGTCCCTGTGCTTGTACTCTGGGCGCAGCACACCAGTAGTCTTTCCCTGCTCAGGACTTCACACACAGACCTATTGCGTAACACAAACTTGACTCTCTGTATCCACTCATTAACGCTGATTCTTAAGTAACTACTTAACATGAACAAATGTACCTCTAGTTCCCAGGTGATGAACTATTCAACATGATGGGCATGGTATAAAAAAAAAAAAAATTTAAATTATATCTCGCTGTCATTCGTTATAGTCACGAACGACTTTACACAATTAATACAGACGGCCACCACTCACTGTCGCAGAATCTGGATGGCATTAGGAGGTGCTCTGTTTTCCTTCACCGCCTGCAGGAGTTCTCGCTGCGGCTGGCATGAGCGGATGTTAATGCAGGTCCCCGCCTGGCCGTTCCCGTCCACGCAGCCTGTACAGGGAAGAAGTGACTGAAACGCGTGTTCACTCAAGAACCTGATAAAACAGTGTACGTTTATCTAACAATATTCCTTCAAATGAAAGAGAAAACATAGAATAGCTGGCATGCACTGTAAATACTGAAATGTTGACGCCTGATGCAGCATTAATGCGTCACTTACTTCGGCCCTCCTGAGCCTGACAGCTCATCAGTGTCGCCAGAGCCGCTACCGCCACCACCGC
>NC_087152.1:18255000-18370000 GCF_035594125.1 Scylla paramamosain
CGCCCATCACTAACCCGGCTTCATTGGGACCTGTAGGGTGCCTAATTAGTGATTTTGTCGGATTAAAGAGAGCTTAGGTTAGAATACACTTAAACCAACAGTAAATAATCTCATCCTACCTTTAAATTACCCGTAAATCAATACAAATTGATTAATAGGTGGGGCTGTACCGATACCACTTTTTCTGCCGATACAGAAGAAATACAGAAATAACAGAAGCAGGGAGTTGATGACCCAAGAAGAGTGACGAAGCGAAACAGGTCAGAAGAAGAAGTTACTTGCTGCATAAACACCTGGCATCACTTCCTAATATACAGGAGCCATTTCAATTTGTTTTCTATATCTATTTTAAACCTGCTTAGTTTTAGCTTCAGCCATGGCTCCAGTGAATAAAAGAAATATTTATCGTTGTGTAAAGCGCAAACAATGTACATTATCCGTAAAATATAAGGTTGAACTAAAAAAAAATAAAAATTGACAGCGATGTGATTGCGCGAAGCTTGTGAGAATTATAAAGCATTGGCTCTGACAGTTTATGACATAAAGAACTATTGTTCAGTTTCTTTTGTTAATGGTATCGGCAGTACCGCAGTACCGACACTATCGGTATCGGCCAGAAATGAAGTATGAGCATTTACTTTATCGGCTGTACCGACTACTGATATTCTTTCATCTTTCCAACAAACGGTAGCGGTGGCAGATTTGTGTAGCGGCCCAGGAAACTTGAAATTACGTTAGCCGAGATTAGTGCCAGATTAATTTAGTGATTGCCGGATTAGTGATGGCCGACCTGTAGTACATGAATTTGGCAGCTTTGAAAAAAAGATTATGCATATTTATGGATGAGGATTATGGGTGGAAATAAGAAGGAATATTTCATACAGATACTGCCATATGTAAAACTTAGATCTTCTTGCAGCTTCCTGTATTTCCTTTTGTTCTGATGTATGACGTCCAAGTTTTTTGAGAATGTAAAAACAATACTATTGGTGACGCCACACAGTACAGCAATAGCACTTCGAGAACAGGTGCATTGCCACGCGGCAGACGTGTTCTAGGATTCTGACTCCTACTGAAGTAGGAAAAGATTCGTCTCCTTGAAAACGTTTCTTTTTTTTTTTTTTTTATGCGGCGCCGGTTAATACACGTTGAACTGTATCCACAGCTCTGATTCACTTAATAGGATCGCCTCTGTGTTGGCAGTTCACGATGGCACAAGCAGAACTATGATGAAGCAAATAGAACCAAACAATAAAGATAAAATAAGACAAACAGAACCAAACATCTTGATGCAATAATATTAAAAAGGAAATAAACAACAGTTATCAAATACACAAACAGAAGCATAATGGAACAAACAGCCAAACACCTTGATACAGCATTACTGAATAGTAAATGAACACTTCTTAAACAGACAAATGGAAGCACAAAGCAAGCGGAACCAAACAACTTGATGCAATAGCACACAAGGAAATAAACTTTTTTTTTTATGCAATTACTAACAGATGAAAGCGTCATCTCCCGCCAGAAATGAGCAGACCAAAGACCCACACCACACCCACTATACATCTCCATTCATACTGTATAAAAAATCCCAACTTCACCGTATATAAACCAAATACACCATATAAAACCCTATTACAAAAGCTTGCTACTACGATATAAGATTGTTTTCACCATACACCTTATCCCAACATACAACTCTCTCTCTCTCTCTCTCTCTCTCTCTCTCTCTCTCTCTCTCTCTCTCTTGTACGTACGTTTCTGGTATCAGATTATATGTGGATAAAGACAAGTTCAAGTCTATTCATATTCTTTTCCTAGAATTGTATTCATACCTTTTGTTCCCTGCTGCTTTTGTCTGCACGATATGCTAAGTATATTCTTCTTTGTCCCTGGTTTACTGCCTTTCACTTATTAGCATTCCTTATGACTTTCCCTTCATAAACATTTTCAGCAAATTCTTTTGCTTCAAGAATTACTTATATTTTTCTGTGTGTGTATGGGTTTTATTTCCTATCGAATGTTTTATTTGTATGTGATTACAGTTAGTTTTTAATTCATTTCCCACAAGAATGGACTCCTGTGTTCTCTTTCTCTCCACATGCAATCCAGCGTGTGTGGGAAGTGGATGACTGTGCAGGATGTTTTTCCATGAATATGCAATTCCTCTGCAAAAGGTGTTAACATATGAAAGCCCCACTGATGAAGCTTATATAGAAAGGGCACAGTGTGCTTATCCCTGACAAATTAAACTAGATACAATGCTACTTTTCTATAAGGCTTGTTACTTCAACAGTTAGGTAAATGTCTGAGATGGGTGTTCAATGCATTCTCAGCCTACCAAAGAGGGGGAGACAGCTGGAACATGTTCATGCATGTTCCAGTAAGTAATGCACAGGCTGGCATCCTCCCAATGGTTTTTATTTAGTTCAATGGTGACTTTTTTTCGAGTGAGGATGGTACCTTCCACCAAAATGAGTGAAGTTGAACAGCAAGCTGTGATAAAGTTTTCCGTGATTCAAGGGAAAATACCAAAGTTGATTCAAGTTGAGGACAACACTAGGGGACAATGCCCAATCCTACTCCAGTCAAATGTTGGGTTGCTTTCTTCAAGAAGGGCTGAGACTCATGTGAGGATGATCCCCGAAGTGGTGGTCCATCAAATGCAATCACTAAGGAAACTGTGGCCAATGTGGAGAGCATGGCCATGAATAATCACTGAATCTCAATGTGATACATTGCTTCTCAACTGGGAATCAGTAATGGATCTGTTGTTACCATCTTGCACAATCACCTCAACCTTTCCAAGGTGTCTGCTCGATGGTTCCAAGAATGCTGACACCTAAGCTGAAGAGGAACCAGATAATGACTTCAATGGAGATGTCAATCCTCATGAGAGAAGAGCCAGAGGGATTCATGGCCTGAATCATAACCCGGAATGAAACATGGGTTCCTCACTTTGATCCAAAAACCAAAGCCGAATCTAAGCACTGGAGGCATCTCTCGTCAGACACCACAGAAATTTGTCACAAAATCATCCTGAAAGATGACAGTGACAGTGTTCTGGGATACTGAAGGTATCTTCCTTGTGGACTTCTTGGATCATGGTCGCACCATAATGAACCATACTATGCTGATATACTGGGGAAGCTTCTGGAAGCTCTGCTTGAGAAATGCTGAGGGAGAGTATCCCAAGATGTTCTCTTGCAGGACAATGCTCCTGTGCACCAGAGCATGGTGGCCATAAACAAAGTGGTGTCCTGCAGTTTCAAATTGCTGTCCCATTACTCTTATTTCCCTAATCTGACACCTTGACATTCACCTTTTCCCACCCATGAAGAACCAGCTGTGGGATATTTCTATTGCTCATGATGGGGAGACTAAGGTCAAAGGTTTTGAAGGGATTCAACTCACCATTCTTCAATGACAGATCTTTGCAGCTGAAGATGAGACTGGAGAAGTGCATCATGGTCAAAGGTGATTATGTTGCAAATGAAAAAATGTAAGTTGAGTGAACCTTTGCTCTATTTTTGCTCCTGGGTTAGGCTGAGAACTCACTGAACACCTCTAGTATATACCAATTTGACATCACTTTTTTTTTTACTGTAAGGGCACTGGCCTAGGGGCAACAAAAGAACAAAAAATTAACCCACTGAGATCCCAGTCCCTAAAGAAACGTAAAAAAGGATCATCCAGAATTGGAAGATGTCTTGAAACCACAAGAGGTTGGCTGAAATAATGACTTTACATACAAACATTACCCACAAGCATTTTCCCATACTCTAGCCTGTGGGCCTCATGGGAGAGAAGGTGGAGGGTCACTTGCACAACATACCTGGGTCTCTTTGTATCAGAACTTGACAGCACCAATGCTACATCATATTAGATTCTATTTGTGTGTTTGTATGTGTGCACACTAAGGTACAAACATATGTAGACATCTACACAAACATAATTTCCCAACTGAAAGAAGAATGTTGTTTCCATATGGGTGGTAAATTAAAATGACTTCCAGCAAATATAAATGATTTTATCAAAGCCACTTTTACATTATTAAATATTATGCTACATTATAATAGCTCACCTACTACAGCGAGTTGTTCATCCTATAACTATATTACCATGCTGTGAGTAATACCTAAAAATATTGCTCTTTGACACTTCATAATCCACACTGAATTGCTGGTAAATTTCATAGCAACATTTTTTTTCTGGAAATAGTCTTTTTTTACCATTCACTTCCTAGATTACATAAGGATCGTTAGTGGCTATAGGATGCCACCAACTCTCTCTCTCTCTCTCTCTCTCTCTCTCTCTCTCTCTCTCTCTCTCTCTCTCTCTCTCTACCATAACCATTCACTCTCATGGAGAAAATAATTTACTTAATAAAACATTTAATTTGCCATATTAATGGTGTGCTACATAATTACTTTAAAGGAAAGAATTCTAAAACTGAGATATACACTGTTGCACTGGAGAAGGTATGAAAATTTATGGAAATTATATGGATAAACTAAAAAGATGTATATAAAGATTGTCAAATATTCTAGAAGTTAGACACAAAATTCATGTAATGTACAAGACAAGTTTTCAGTTACCCACAAACTTCTGTACAATTTCACTGAGGAGCTGGCCTCTGTACATATTCCCACCATCTAATGCTATTATGTTGCCCACAATTAAATGGAGATAGATCAGGGGGCTGTGAGAAATGTTTAAAGCCTTCCTTTGCATTTTTTTCAATCGTATTTTCAAAAACATTTTTCAGGAAGAAGTTATACCAAGCCATAGAATTTGATTCTGTGGAAAAAATTCCTTTCTGGAAACAATGTGATGAAAAATACTATAAAGACAGCATGAAGGGCTCATGTATACTAATAGCTGAACAATATAAACGTATAAATAATTCTGCATAACATTACAACCAATGTGCAAATCCCAAGATGCAGCCTATTAAAGGAACACTTGCAGCTGCATGCAGTACTGCAGCAATAGCTTGAGGGGCGGCATGAAGGATGATAGTTCAGAGAAACTTCCCTTGGCTATCGTCTCAGCATGGACGGTCAGGGCACCGCGATAATCCCCTGCTTGCACATGGCTGACTATCCTGTGCACTCCAGACACTGAGGCTGGACTTAGCTGAAAGTACAGAAATAAAAAACATTTATTAACATAGATGAGATGACAGTAAGGAAACATTCCAAGATAAAGACTACATACAATACTTCCTGAATCAGATCTGCACACCTTACCTGGTTCATTCGAAGCTTGTCATACAATAGCTCCATCTTTACTCCAATGTCTTCCAGCCGCTGCTTCATTTGCTGCAATGAGAGGAAACATGCCATCAAAACTTGTCACTGTGCACACTGAGAATTGTGGTCCAAACAAAATTATTTTCCACAGCATACCTAATTATACCAGTCGGTGATGAAGTGTCAAGATGGTATCCCATAACTCACCTGATTCTGCACAACCAACAAGCAACGGTTCTGTACTTCATTGAGGATGTCCTGAATGACTTGATGCTCTGCTGGCAGTGGCCCCTTAACTGGAGGCTCAGAAGCAGCTGCCGGGACAGTTGCCTCACCCACTGCTGCCATTGGTCCAGCTGGTGGGGATCTGAGGGCCTCTGCTCCATACTGAGGGTGCTGGAAACCCTGTTCAGGTAAGGATGAAGTATTATGTATATGAGATTTCCTAAGGTTCCAAGTCCTTTTTTCCCAAGCTTTCTTTGCTCCTTATCAATAACAGAGCATTCCTCACTGATGTAAAGACTAAAATATCTGGTTGTAACTAAATATGAGCCAAGTATGCTGCTTAAGCAAATACAAATGAGAGCAAAGAGACAGCCTCACCATAAACTGTTGTGGAGGTTCAGGCATCATTCCTCCAGGCACTGGGCACATGATGGGCTCAACTGGCTTGGCAGCTTCACCCTGTTGCTGCTGTTGCTGCTTTGCCTGGTAAGAAAAACTGATCAGTAAACACCATTTTTCACAATTTTTGCATCATGTATATTGTGTGATTTAATTACCTATCAGAATGCTAAAATCAGCAGCAGTAAGAAATAATGCAACCATGATGAAAATATGATATTGCATTAGTGATTTATACAATTATTTAGCTAATTATTTTTAGAATGTTTTGAAAAAAACATGTAGTTATATATCCTTAATCAGATTTTTATTTTGTCTGTAAAATTTATGAAGAAGTGGGGTTAGACAGAGAAGCTCTGTGATGACAGTACTTAATAACAGTTATGGATGTGCTAAGCATAGAAAAATATTCAAAGTCAATATAACAGTAGGAAGCATTAGTCTTTAGAAAGTTAAGCCAGGTACAGAATCATACATGAAAAGAAGGTGAAGAAGGATCTAAACTATTCAACACTCAATAATGCTGCTCTTTCATTAAAGACACATTCTGCAACATTATATCAGATTATCAATATTGAAAAGTAGACACACCACCTCCAATAATGTGTAAATCTATCAACTTGTTCCAGTCATAAACCTTGGGTAGGTCAATTGTTTTTTCCAGTTAATATATATATATATATATATATATATATATATATATATATATATATATATATATATATATATATATATATATATATATATATATATATATATATATATATATATATATATATATATATATATATATTATTTTGCAGGGAAACTCCAGTTTTCTTCAACTTTATTCTTTTGTTAATTGCTATGTTTTGCCTTTCTGCAGGCATCTTCAGGCTAAAAAACAATAAAAACTAAGTAAAATTTATATAAAATTCACATCAACATGGCACTGCTGATTTGAATTTCATACAGCTTTTACTTAGTGCTTATTGTTTTTTTAGCCTGAAAATGCCTGCAGAAAGATATGAAAAAGTAGCAACTGACAAAAGAATAAAGTTGAAGAAAACTTCAGTTTCCCTGCAAAACAAGCCGTCAAGAAGACCTTTACAGGATATATATATATATATATATATATATATATATATATATATATATATATATATATATATATATATATATATATATGTATGTATATTTGTATATAGTATGTCATTCACCTATGGTCATCTGCTGGTCACCCAGCCAGCCATTCCCCTGTGAAAAGAGCGCAGAATTCCTACAGACCAATCTCTGGGTAGGGCTGCGACCACTCACATACCATACACTGGAACAGCGAGGACGACCCCTCGGGTTCAGAGCTGGCCACAATAACTAAAAAATTTATCACGATAACTGATAAATAGATAATGGTAACCTTATTGGCAATAACCGATACTCAATAACTGGCGATAAGTTTATTACTCCATAACCAAAAAATCGATAAATCTAAAATTCTGATACTAGCAATAACAATATTTATATTTTTTATAAAAAAAAAAAATGGATAAATCCAAATCTTTATTTTAATTTTTATCTTAGAAAATTTTGAAAAATCTTGAAAAAATTAAAATCCAATGTTAATCATGTCTCTTCACGAATGAAAAGTACTGTTTTAAGTAAAATAGCTACGTTTGATTTTGAAAACTTAGAATTTCAACATGCCCATGTTTCAAAAACTAAAATTATTGATTATTGCTAATTTGGAACCAAAAGTGTCAGCAATATTGATGGATCAGTAATGTGGGATAACCGATAACCTAATATCGTTATCATGATAAATTGTCGTGATAATTTATCACGATAACACCCAACTAAGCTCAAGTTACATCCCACACCTACTTGCTGCTAGGTGAACAGGGACTACACATAAAGAGGTTCGCCCATTTGCCTTGCTGTCCCTGGGACTTGAACCTGGGCATTCTCAGTTGTGAGCCAAGCATGCAAACCACTACACTACATAATGTGTGTGTGTGTGTATTTACCTAGTTGTGGTGTACGGGAGGGGAGTAATCTCATAGTGTGTGTGTGTGTGTGTGTGTGTGTGTGTGTGTGTGTGTGTGTGTGTGTGTGTGTGTGTGTGTGTGTGTGTGTGTGTGTGTGTGTGTGTGTGTGTTTTGTCTAGTCTGTCACTGCCTTCCCTCTAGTGAGTGATGATAACACACTACAAACTTATACGAAGGAAGCAGAAACTAGTGTTTGCCATTGGCCTGCCAGGCTAGGGCAGAAGTCGGTGATGGTGAGACATATGAAACTTGTAATATAATGACATGAGGGTATGGGATGAGTACATCACAAAGTTAATAAAAATTAATGAAATAGTAAAGTTTAATGATATCAGTTTTCCATTTGAAGTGGGCTGATCACGAAAAAGTGGGACAAACATTAAAAAAGCAGGATGGTTTACTATAAGCGGGACAGACATTGGAAAAGTGGGACACTGGTCACTTTAGACTGGAGATTACGTCAGTTGCCCCATACAGATGAGATTAGTAATCATAAAATATAATGACATATTACAAGCCTCAGCTCAGTCTCACAGAGGACCTGCTGATTTAACACGTGGTTATTCCAGTGGTAATTTATGATTCCATTGAGACATTAATCACCAAAGGTGAAAAATCTTCTCTTCAAGACACTGTCAACTGTTCATGTTGTAAATCATCCTTAATTTCCTTTTTTTTCTTTTTTTTTTTTCCATCCCCTAAAAAATGAACTCTCAATACACTAAGTACTGCTATAGAAACACATGAAACAAAACAATTCAATATCATATGGAGAAAGTCTACTGATAAAATACAGATAAGAGAAGTGGGGGTGGTGATGGTGTAAGCAGTCAGTTTCAAGAGCTGGTTTAGTTGTCTGGCAACCAAACATGAGAGGGATATAGTGCTGTAGCCAAGCAAGTGTTGTGAGTTTGCCCAGCTTCACAGCTTCTAGATTATCAAAATCTGATGCTTCATTCCTTTTATCATTACAGGTAGGCTTTACCTGTCTTTCCACATAAATCTTTCATTATTAACATACTGTACGAGGAGCAATAATTTCCCAAGAATACAAACTAAAACAATGCAATAGTTGTTTTTTTTAAGACAGTTTGCCTTCTGGCCATGAAGCAGATAAGCATAACACAGGGTGTCATCTATAATGCGCTGAGTTGGCAAAGTTGCATACTGAGCTACTTTGCTAAATTTTTGAAACACTCAATTGTCGCCAATCATTATTTGGTGCATATAAAAACAGCAATGTAAATCCATCAACAAACACATACTTGGCTAATAAATAAATAATTTTATCAAAATAATGTAGCTTTGGTTTTTTAAATTTTTCTAAACTGTCGCCAATCATTATTTGGTGCATATAGAAACAGCAATGTAAGTCCATCAACAAACACATACTTGGCTAAAAAACAAATAATTTGATCAAAATAACGTAGCTTTGGTTTTTTAAATGTCTTGATGGGATTTCCTTAATCTGATAATTGATACAGAGATTGTACTACATATGGAAGCTCCTCGTGTATGCCAAATCTTAATCATATCACATACAATTATGGTCATTGTTACATATATTTTTTTCCCTTTTTTTTCATGAGTAAGTGACTCAAACATCTATGATTTATGTACACAGATGAGAGTTGCATTTTCCCCTATACAATGTTTTGGAGAAAATACCACTTGAACTCACTAGAGACACTGTTAAAACTAATGCCGTGTGGTCGCTGATGAACAAGGATATCTGTCCATGATTAAATCACAGTCTCGTGATGATTTGGCATGGTTGCTGTTAGCATGACTAGAGGCATCATGCTTCATGCTCGCAGTCTCCACAAACCTGCTTCAGCATCATCAACTTCTTGTCCCCAGAGTGTCCGACATGGCATCTGGACTCTCCACCCCACTGCTGGTCTTCCACACACTTCCACAACATATTGAAGTTTTAGTGCAAAGGAGTTGCTGATGGTCAAGCCAAATATATATCCAATTCCATGTCTGGCTCAACTGCTCTACACATTATACTTAACTAGCTCTAAGCAGGAAGACTGCATGCACTGTGCCTCACTATCTGGGAACACTCTTCTCTTGTTAAATCTTAAACATGATTATTTAGCTAACAGACTTTATCAATAATTATAATTCAAAAAATAATTAGACTGAATACATTATTGGAGAATACATAGTGTATGTAGAACAGTGTTAAGTAGTCCTCACTATAGATGTGTTGACCTGATATTTGCTATACTGAATTTTCAAGCATACAAACCAGGAAGTTTTCCATCCTTATTTGTAAAAATAAAATTAAAACTTTGCTATCATGTATATATGAGCATAATAGTATCATCCAAGCACTTTCTACTAGAAGAGTCATCTGTGAAATAAGGTAACAAAAATGTCACCAGCACAACAGCATTAAGGCAATGAGTTTGATAGATGTCAATGATAAAATAATTAATGGATTTTGAAATCAAACTATCAAAAACCATCCATGACAGACTATGTACAAATTCAGTGGTCACTTCAGCTGTGGGTGAACCAAGAAGGAGACTGATGTATGAAGATACAAAATCCAGATTATCATCATATGAAAAGTGATCATAAATAACACCACTATGCATAATTAGGTCTGAAAGCTATAAGTTTTACTCCATATGAGAAGAAAATTGTTTTCTCCACAGTGATACCATTCAAAACTGTGTTACCTGTGTTTGCCTGCGTTTGATGAGTAAATAATTATAATTATTTACTCATTCTGAATGTGTTACCAGGAGCTAGTTCTGGATTAGGATGCACCAATATGTGGACTGGAAACTGGGTAATAACATGGAAATTAATTATGATGCCTTTCTACTTGAAGGGATACAACAACTTACCTTGCGGGAAGCTGAAGGAGGTGGAGGGTCATTCCAGCCCCGAGGCACAGATGAGTCCAAGGCAGCCGGGGTCTTGGCTGCTAACTGAACTTGAGATTGCTGCTGCTGCTGCTGCTGCTGAGGATCTCCATACATGGTACTGTCAGTAGGAGGTGACATAGGGCTGAAGAACTGAGGTGTTGCCAATGGTGGAGCTCCGAGAGGAGTTGGAGTAACACCAGCGGATGGGGTGAAGTAAGGCGTGGGCTGGGGAGGGTTAAGCATGCCTGATGGGGTTGATGAAGTGACTGAGGAGTCTGGAATATAGCGACCAGGTCGTCCACGCCGCAGCCCTGGAAGGGGAACAAAGAGAGTGATCTCTGTCCAGTCCTTCAGTAAAAGAGAATATATGAAGCCTCTGTAACATTAATTTGCAGTTGTAGGAATACACCAAAGGTGTATTCCTTACACAACACTTACCTTAAATATGTGTCTTAAGAAATCTTTACTTACTCTACTCACATACAAGTAAAATAGAGATTTATGAAATAAATGTATGTAGTTCATTCATGGTATAGATAGGAACACTGACACTTGTCAAAACAATATCATATGAAATCTGAGTGTTACAAGCTTGAATTCACATCCCACATTATAAAGTAAGCACTTCTATCTTAAATCAAATTTAGACTTTATTTGGTGGGCTAATAAACACCATGGCAAGAACAAGGCAAAGGAATAAAACTGAGGACAAAGACAAGCACTACCAATATGGAAATGATGCATTCCTTACCTCCTGCAGGTGGAGGGCCCTGGGGTGGGACAGTGGCCACTGGGGGTGGAGCTCCATATTGGGGCTCCATGGGGGTAATCTGCAAATAAATTATTCACATCAGCCATAACCCTGACCTGCAAATAAATAACTCTCAGCCAATCTTACCTGAGACAGTGGAAGCATGTTTGCTCATTTTCTTTTCAAGTCCACCTTCTGCAACCTAAAATCCTTGCAAGACTTGTGGATGAGAGTCTGTGTAGCTTGGCAGTAGAGCAACTCATTAACTTCAGAATCAAATGGTGTGTTTGCAAGCCAGACAGAGCCTACTCATACTCATAGACTGGACTGGTAATGTAGCAAGGGGTGCCAATCTTCCCTATTTATATGAATTCAATCAATACTAAAAAATTTCTCAAAAAGGCCATAATCATGACAGCACAGAATCTTGAATATTTAAAACACTTCAGATTTTCCCAGCTAGTAATCTCTAATGAAATTTAAACAGGCCATAAATCATAACAAAGAATCTTAAACATCAGATTAAAGCATCAGATTTTTCTAGCTAGTAACCTCAACTGAAATTCAAGCAAGACAGTAAAAATAAATTATGAGATGTGGATTGTGCTAGAATCAGTGACCCACCCCTCATCAGATAGGCTGTATTTGCCTTACCTGCTGCGGCACTGGACCTGATGGGTTCATGGGGTTGTAGAAGGTGGGGTTCTGCATGGGTGCACTCAGGGGCTGAAGGGGTGGTGCACCAAACACTGATCGCTGCTGGTCTTGCACTGATGGCGTGAACTGACTTGGCTGTTTAAGGAGGCAAAAACTGAATGAATATAAATACATGATGTATAAGCAGTCTTTACCTTGCATTTGTGTTCTGTACAATAGCTATTGTGCCTATGTTGCAACTGAAAAATAAATATGTATAAAACTGCAACATGTGTGTGTGTGTGCGTGTGTGCGTGTGTGTGTGTGTGTGTGTGTGTGTGTGTGTGTGTGTGTGTGCGTGCATGCATGCGTGTGTTTACCTAGTTGTATTGTACAGGGCACGAGCCAAGACTCATTTTGACCTTTTTCCATAACTATATTTATCCTGTTTCTCTTTAAACATGTGTACACTGTTTGCCACAACCACCTCTTCCTTCAAATCATTCCAGGTTTCAATAGTTCGATACAGGAAGCTCCTTAATGTCACTCGAACATCTATTCTTTACTTTCTTCCCATGCCCCCTCATCTGTCTCTCTCCCTCCTCCATCTGTGGTACCAAGTCATTCCTGTCTATTCTTTCAATATTGTTTACTAGTTTGTACACTGTTATCAGGTCTCCTCTTTCTCTTCTCTTGTAGAATTGGTAATCCCATCTCTTCAAGTCTTTCTTCATAGTTTAAGTCTTTCAATTCTGGTACCATCTTTGTCACTCACCCTCTGTATTTTCCTGTTTCCATATACAAATATATATATTTTTTTTTTATGTGGAGCCCAAACTACTGCTGCGTATTCCACTCTAGGTTGTATCATGCTTGTTATAATTTTCTTCATCATTTCTTTATCTAAATAGTTAAATGCCACCCTAATGTATGTATGTAGAGCCAAATATTCCATTTATGTGTCTTTCAGATGATAATGTGTCCTGGGTCATTACTTCCAAATCTTTTTCTTCATTACGTTTCGTTATTATTTTCCTACCATTTTGTAATTCCACGAAGATATCTTTCTACTTTTTCCTATTTCCAACGTGTGTCATTTTCTGGCATTAAATTCTAGTTTCCATCTTTGGTTCCATGCATGTATCTTGCCAATATCTTTTTGTAACTCCTTGCAGTCATTTTCATCCTTTATTGTTTACATTATTTCTGCATCATCAATAAAGAGGTTTATATAACTATTTAGATCCTCTGTCATATCATTTACATACATCTGAAACATAACAGGTGCCAACACAGATCCTTGTGGTACCCCACTTGTCACTTTGCGCGAACTTGAATTAGTGTCTCTGATTACTGTTCTCATTTTCCTCCCTTGTAAATAATCATCCATCCATCTCAATGTTGCTTCCTTTAGCCTTCCTTCATTCTCTAACTTCCACATAAGGCTTTTGTGGGGAACTTTATCGAATGCCTTTTTGAGATCCAGGTACACCACATCAACCCATCCGTCCCTCTCTTGCACTCCATTTATTACTCTTGTATAAAAGCTCAGTAGATTTGTGACACAGGATCTCCCTTTCCTGAATCCAAATTGCTTTTCTGTAATTATCTTTTCATCTAAATATTGCACCCATCTATCTTTAATTACTATTTCACAAAGCTTGCTTACAATACTTGTTAGTGAAACTGGTCTGTAATTTAATGGTTCCATTTTATTTCCCCCTTTGTATATTGGCACTATCTTAGCTCTTTTCCATTCCCCTGGTACTTTTCTTTCTCTCAACAAGCTGTTAATTATATACCATATTAGTTCCTCCATTTGTTCTCTGCATTCTTTTAATATCCATTCATTAACTTGATCTAGTCCCATAGCTTTTCTAGCATCCAGCTCTTCTGTCAGTTTCTTGATTTATTGTCTCTTTACTTGTATCTCCTGTATTCCCTCATTCTGTGATGCCACTTATGGTGCCACAAAATTGGTTTCCTTTGTAAACACAGACTGAAAACTCTCATTCATTAGTTCACTCATCTCCTCAGTAGTTTCATAAATTCTTCCTTCTCTTTTTAACTTGTTTGTCATCCCTATCTTTCACTTTTCCATTTACATATCTGTAAAAGAGTTTAGGCTCTTCCTTGCATTTTCTATGTCACTTTCAAAATTTCTTTTTTCTTCTCTTCTTATTATAACATTCATTCCTTGCATTTCTGTATTCTTCCCTAGTATTTCTGTTCAGATTTCTCATTATTTTCCTCCATGCCATGTCCTTTTTTTTTTTTTTTGCTTATACACACCTTGCATTATACTATTCATGCTTCTCAATTTTCACTTTATAACTTGGTACAAACTATTGCACCCACCTCTCTCAAAAATCTCATTTTCTTGCACTACTTTACCTTCAAATAGCTCTTTTCTGCCAATTTTTCCATAAAATTTATTAAGCTCTGCAAAGTTTGCCTTATCATAATTCTGTCTCTCATTTCTAAATTGTTCATTAATTGTTCATTCCTGTTTCCTCCTGTAGTACTATTTCTAATGTCACATGATCACTTCTTCCCACTGGACTCAGACAATGTATATTTGGTCTACTTTCTGAAGTATTTGTAAACACCAAATCCAACTGTGATGGTTTTTCTTCTCTGCATCTAGTAGGTTCATTCACCAACTGTCTCAATGTATTCACCATCATGGTTTGCATAAGTTCTTCACTCCATGTCCCATTTTCTTTCACTTCCTCCCAGTTAATTCCTTTAGTGTTGAAGTTGCCTACTAAGAGCACTTTGTTACTTTTCCTTATCATTTCCTCTAGGCTATTTCTTGTTTCTAGTTGCATAGTTTTATATATATTGGTCTCCCATGCATTAGTTTTTGGTGGTATGTACACCACAATAACTTTCCTTTTTTCACTTTCTTTGATCTTAATCACAAGTCAAAGTCTCTGCCATTCCATCACCATATTCCACTTCAACAACAATATCTTTTACCAATATCATCACTCCTCCTCCCTTTCCTTTTCTGTCTCTCCTCCACATGCTATAACCTCCCTTTGCAAATCTCATTTTTATTTTCTCTTAGTTTGGTTTCTGTTAAATATACCACATCTGGTTTATTGTTCTTTAGGTAGTCTTTAAGTTCCAATAGGCTTGACACCAAGTCATCTATGTTTGTATGCACAATTTTTAAGCTTCCACTTGGTGATCTTCTGTGGTATCTTTGTGCCACCATTTCCTCACTTTCATGTCCATAACTTTCCAAATTAATCTCCTCACTTGCTCCTGTGTTCTCTCCTCACTTTTTGACTGGGCCTCTACTATCAACTCTTTCAGTTTACTTCTCTTCTGCGTTCATGTCTCTTTTTATCCATATTCCCCTCATTCCTTCTACTTTTGCCGATTTTCCTGTTCTTTGTAACACATGTTCCGCTGCTGTTTGTGAAATGAATCTTATTTTCATTGGTCTTGTTTCACTTACATTGTACTTTCCAATCCTATAAACCTCATCAATTTGTTCAACTATTTCCTCTCCTTCACTCGCCACTTCTGCTATAATTTCCTTAGCCCTTTTTGCCTCTTCTTTCTCTCTGGTTATTTTCATGGGTAGGTTCTTCTCCTTGACCCCAAATACCACTACACACACATCTTTCTCTGCACAGCATCTTTCACAAGATTATTTTTTCCTTTATTATTTTAATCACTTGTGTTTGCATGTCCTTACTGTGTTCCTGTTGCTGTTGCCTTATCTCTTCCATATCCACCTTTTGTTGTTGTTCACTCTCTTCTTTCCAACTTTTGATTTCCTCTGTCACTAACTATTTTACTTTTCCAACCTTAGTCTCTCTCTCTTGTAAAGCTTTCTTTAACTCCTCATTATCTCTCTAGGGTTTGATTTCCTCACAGTATTTCTTGTTTAAGTCCACTATATTTGTTACCTCTTCTCTCAGTTCTTTGTTTTCTTTTCTCTTCCCATTTCCCTCTTCTTCATCTCTATTATATCATTTGATATCTCTCTCTTCCTTCCACATCTTTACTATCATTGCAAAGTTACATATAACTTCTCATATTTTCAAATTTTCTTCTTCAATTTTCCACATTCGTTTATTTCTATGAGCTACACTGAGGTCCTCATCCTTCAAAAACATTTACCATGCCAGCTGCCATCTTCCCTGTTGATATCACTGACAATGTTTACCTTTCACTACTCTCCCATTTCACCCTTTCAGCCACTTCCTGATTTACACTTCACTTCCCCTGCACTCACATCACACAGTTCCCTACTGTGGAGACAGGACTCAAGCTCAGCTCCCCCCTGTACAACCAAAACCTAGGTAAATCCTTGGAGTTGCTGTGGAAGGATCCAATCTGCTGGGCGGTGCGCATGTGTGTGTGTGTGTGTGTGTGTGTGTGTGTGTGTGTGTGTGTGTGTGTGTGTGTGTGTGTGTGTGTGTGTGTGTGTGTGTGTGTGTGTGTGTGTGTGTGAACAAAAGTTTCCTACACTTTAACAGAAAACTAAAATTCTAGGATTTCAAATGTTTCAAGACTGGACACTCAAAAGTCACATCTACAGTCTATGGAAATTTGAAACTTTATAGAGGATATCAGGAGCCCAACAAACTTTTTAAGAAATTAGGCATTTCAAGGTATGGTGCAAACTGAGGAAGTTGGCAAGTTAATACACTAGTGATGACTACTACTACTACTACCTCTATCTATGTGCTCAAATATATCCATAACATAAGCCACCAGTAACTTAAGCCACCTTACTACAACTGCATTACACAGCATCAGTGAAGATAATAAGTGTGAAAAACTACCTGCACTGATGAGACTTGTGCCTCATAAATTCTTGGTTGTTTCTACAGCCTTTGCTCTATTTCATCATCATCACTTTATTTAATCAGTAAATCATTGCTTATTTCAACACACCCTACTCTATATCATCAACACTGTCACTTTGTTTGATGTCCTAATTTTCCCTTTCAGGGTTGGACAGCTTATGAATCTCTCCCACTTCTTTGTGGTTGTACCCTCTGCTCTTTTCCTAGCCTGTACTGGATTGTGAAATGAAAGTGCCAAACTATTTAATGACTCTGCCACTGAATTAATTTCCTGGATGGACAGTCTCTATGATGTCACTTATGAGGTATACATAATTTTAAAACCAGGCTTGTGTCATGGTTCTTTCAAACCTATGATATATCACATGTACATTACAATTATTATAGTAACTACTGATTAATAAGAGTATTTATGTAACAGTAATTATAAATTAATAAACTCATGCACATGTATCAACACAGTGGTTAAGGTATTACACCTCAGACAGAGATGGTGTCACAACACAAAAGTGCAAACTCACTAAGAAAATATAAAGCACTGAGAGGTCACTAAGAGTGAAAGTAATATGCATAAGCAAATTACAAGCTACATTAAAATTCTGCCATTCTTTATTTGTACTAAAAGCAACATAGTAGATGGGACTTTTTGTTGTGATTAGATCTCCAAAAAAAGTTACTTGTGTGAACCATTACTAACAGAAATCATGCTTCATTCCAGAGAAGCACTCTCATCATTACATAAATAATGCAGGCCCTCTTTCTTGCTGCGTTTCCCCTGTCTTCCCTGCCTAAGGAATGTAAGAGTAAAACAGGTTTGGACAGCAGCCAGTCTCTTAGTGTGGCAAAAGGCTATTTGGTCGACATAAATAAGTAAAAATAAATAAACAAATAAAAAAAATAACAAACACGACTAAACTAAACAATATGAGTCTTCAGCAAATTGTGTGGCATCAAGATTCATTGCATATCATATAGAAAGATATACACTAATACAGTGAGAGTCCACCATCCAACCACTGGCATTCACAGAGTGCAAGATTCAATATTCTGCAGATCTTTCTATTACTGATATGCTTTATTATATTCAAGACACCTGCAGAAGTGAAGACATGTTTTTCATCAATACATAATTAAATGAAGGTGTTGAAACTGACACTTAAGAACTTTACATAACTTACTAAGTCCAATTTTTTTCAAAGCAATCTAATTGCCACAAAATTAAAGCAAAGAAACTATCTCCATTTCAACTTCATTTCAGTAGAGCTCAGAGAGATAAACATGCAGCTAACAAGTCCCATTTATAGCAAAGCACTTCAGTGAGTATCTGGCAAGACTCCTCTGTGTCCCTAGCACTCATCAGTGTGCACAAGCCAGCCCTCAAGCACTACCAGTACCACTCACCAAGAAATTCACAGCTGCAGAAGGCTGCTGCACCTCAGTGGTAAGCCAGGAAAATATATCTTATTGAGCTTAGTCTATTCTATGTACACATAAACATCATCAGTGCATATCAGTACATTATATGAAATTGCTTAAATATAAGTAAGCTCTCATATTTGACAGTTTTTTGGTTATTTCCATTCTAGAGGCAATGTCACTCCAGTAAAGATAGTGGAATCCTGTCAACAACACCAGTAACTGTTATCGCCTCTCCCCCAGTCATATGACAGTGCCTTGAAGAGCAGTTCTACTAGTTGCACTGTGGTTTACTACAATGCCACATGAAGGTAACCATACTTCTTTAAAGGATCATTTCTAAGTCTCAGTAATTTCAAATGATTGACTTATCTAACCATAGGCCAGATGGTAAAAAGAAAAAAAAGTGGGGCTCACAAACATACATACATATATCTGTTAGTAATCTATATAATTCTACACTTCCATAAGATATCAGTATACTCTATGAAAAGATACATGACCTCTAACATAACTGACCAGTCATGTACCAAGAGTATCAAGCTACAGATCCTGTACAAGAACCAATTACAAGATGTTAATTCCCACTGTCTAACTTTAATACTTAACCAGGAAAAACTGTGGCACTTCCACCTTGGGATGAAGCCAGAGTCGCTTAACACTCCAATGATAGTCACTGCTGTATGCCATGGATACACTCTTAGTGTTGAGCAAAAAATTGAATGATTACTATTACATATTGCTGCTTCTGTCATCCACCACATGCAACAATTTTGATGACTAATGCCTTAATAAATACTAAAAATTAGGAATTATTCTTTGAGATCATGTTAATCACCACATTCTGAATACAGAAAATAAGCAGTTCATATTCAACAAGTAAGTCAAAGATAACGTAACTACCCTAGGAAATTGAACCAAGTCAGTGCTAACACGGATCATTATACAAGAGCACACCTATTCCTGCTCTTCATATCCACACTTCCTGTTGCTATTCCTAAGGACAAGGGGAAAAAATCATATAATGCCAAAGGGAAACTTGAAAAGAGCAACACACCACTACATAGAGAAAATTCTCTTGAAATAACAAATCAGTACAGTTTCAGGAAATCATACCTGCAATTCAAACACTCATGACAATACCACGGACATTAACACTGCCCTCTTCATTCAGTAATGCTTGCTTAATTCATTCCAAAATATTGTCACTAAGAAGTGCAGAGCTCACCTGTTGCTGGCCATAAGCATGTGGGGTGGAGGTGCGCCTCTGGTTTGTTTGATGGGGTGTGGCAGGGGTGGCTGTGCTGGTCCCTGTGGGGTAACCAAGAGCTCTGTAGAGGCGGTCTCTCAAAGCAGCCATTTCACCCTGGAGTGGTTACAGAAGTGACACTTAAGTAAAACATATTGTCTTTACAGAGTACAACTAAAAGTTTACTGTCATTGCTTTTCAATGTTTGTAACTCCTTTCTGAAAAACCATATATTCCCAAATGGTAGGCATATTTCTATTAGTAAGTATTTCACATTTAAAGTATCATTCTGCTGTGCAAGAAATTAATTTTGCTGCTTTAATGATTAAACAAAATGTATATAGTCATTTGCATTTTCAGCTTTTATTATGCTACACTGATCAAAAATAAATTTGTGATCACACCTTTATATCAATACATGTTATGCAAACAGATTACCATAAACAGGATGCCAGTGCTTATGCAAATGAAGTTCAAGAAATAGCAAAACTGCACAATGCCTTGAAATAAAACCTGTTTCTTTAGCAAATGTAACACTACACACCAATCCTGCTCCCTATTTTTTATAATGGTATTTCAAGCATTATCAAGAGGCTATACTGAGGCCTCCTTAATGTACACAATTTAGTTCAGATTGTCAATCCAGTGTATTGTGTATAGTGATTATGTTCACAAAAGTTATTCAATAAGTGCAGTGACTGCTAACTAACCTGAGTGGCTGAGTTGAGATAGGAGACTGCTGTCCTCAGTACTCCCTGTGCAGCAAGGAGGGAAGCATACTGGCAGAGCAGAGAGCTGACTGTGCTGCCCTCACTCAGATTGACTGAGTGGCCTGCACAGGACAGTGACCGCTGCAGACCCATGATGATCTCCACCAGATCCTGCAAAACCCACCAAACAAATTAGGCATCTGCATCTTCCTTTTTTTTCTTTTTTTATGTAGGAAGAACACTGGCCAAGGGCAACAAAAATCAGATTAAAAAAAAGCCCACTAAGATGCCAGTCGCAGAAAAGGGTCCAAAGTGGTAGTCAAAAACTGAAGGATAAGTGTCTTGAAACCTCCCTCTTGAAGGAATTTGAGTCATTGGAAGGTGGAAATACAGAAACAGGCAGGGAATTCCAGAGTTTACCAGAGAAAGGGATGAATGATTGAGACTACTGTCCACCTCTTGCATTAGAGAGGTGGACAGAATAGGGGTGAGAGAAAGAAGAAAGTCCTGTGCAGCGAGGCCACAGGAGGAGGGGAGGCATGCAGATAGCAAGATCAGAAGAGCAGTTAGCATGAAACAGTGGTAGGAGACAGCTAGAGATGCAACATTGCGACAATGAGAGAGGCTGAAGACAGTCAGTTAGAGGAGAGGAGTTGATGAGATGAAAAGCTTTTGATTCCACCCTGTCTAGAAGAGCAGTATTAGTGGAAGCCCCCCAGACATGTGAGGCATACTCCATACATGGACAGATAAGGCCCCTGTACAGAGTTAGCAGCTGGGGGGGATGAGAAAAACTGACAGACGTCTCAGAACACCTAACTTCATAGAAGTTGTTTTAGCTAGAGATGAAATGTAAAGTTTCCAGTTCAGATTATAAGTAAAGGACAGACCGAGGATGTTCAGTGTAGAAGAGGGGGACAGTTGAGTGTCATTGAAGAAGAGGGGATAGTTGTCTGGAAGGCTGTGTTGAGTTGATAGATGGAGGAATTGAGTTTTTGAGGCATTGAACAATACCAAGTTTGCTTTGCCCCAATCAGAAATTCTAGAAAGATCAGAAGTCAGGCATTCTGTGGCTTCTCTGAAATGTTTACTTCCTGAAGGGTTGGACATCTACGAAAAGACGTGGAAAATTGCAGGGTGGTATCATAAACATAGGAGTGGATAGGACGAGAAGTTTGCTTTAGAAGATCATTCATGAATAATAAGAAGAGGGTGGGTGACAGGACAGAACCCTGAGGAACACCACTGTTAATATATTTAGAAGAAAAACAGTGACCGCCTACCACAGCAGCAATAGATAGAACAGTCAGAAAGGAAACTTGAGATAAAGTTACAGAGAAAAGGATAGAAGCCGTAGGAGGGTAGTTAGGAAAACAAAGCTTTGTGCCAGACTCTATCAAAAGCTTTTGGTATATCCAAGGCAACAACAAAAGTTTCACCAAAATCTCTAAAAGAGGATGATGACCAAGACTCAGTAAGGAAAGCCAGAAGATCACCAGTAGAGCAGCCTTCATGGAACCCATACTGGTGATCAGATAGAAGGTTGTGAAGTGATAGATGTTTAAGAATCTTCCTGTTGACAATATATTAAAAAACTTTAGACAGGCAGGATATTAAAGCAATAGGACAGTAGTTTGAGCGATTAGAACGGTCACCCTTTTTAGGAATGTGCTGAATGTAGGTCAACTTCCAGCAAGAAGGAAAGGTAGATGTTGACAGACAGAGTTGAAAGAGTTTGACAACTGCAAGCACAGAGGCACAATTTTGAAGAACAATAGGAGGGACCCCATCAGGTCTATAAACCTTCCAAGGGTTTAGGCCAGTGAAGACATGGAAAACATCATTACGAAGAATTTTAATAGGTAGCATGAAGTAGTCAGAGGGTGGAGAGGGAGGAACAAGCCCTGAATCGTCCAAGGTAGAGTGTTTTAGCAAAGGTTTGAACGAAGAGTTCAGCTTTAGAGAGAGATGTGATAGCAATGGTGCCATCTGGTTGAAATAAAGAAGGGAAAGAAGAAGCAAAATTACTGAAGATATTTTTGGCTAGATGCCAGAAGTCACGAGGGGAGTTAGATCTTGAAAGATTTTGACACTTTCTGTTAATGATAGAGTTTTTGGCTAGTTGGAGAACAAACTTGGCATGGTTGCAGGCAGAAATATAAAGTGCACGAGATTCTAGTGATGGAAGGCTTGAGTACCTTTTGTGGGCCACCTCTCTATCATGTACAGCACAAGAACAAGCTGTGTTAAACCAAGGTTTGGAAGGTTTAGGTCAAGAAAAAGAGTGAGGATTGTACACCTCCATACCAGACACTATCACCTCTGTTATGTGCTCGGCACACAAAGATGGGTCTCTGACATGGAAGCAGTACTCATTCCAAGGAAAATCAGCAAAGTACTTCCTCAGGTCCCCCCCAACTAGCAGTGGCAAACTGCCTGAGAAACCTTCGCTTAGGGGGATCCTGAGGAGGGATTACAGTGACAGGACAAGATACAGATATGAGATTGTGATTGGAGGAGCCCAACGGAGAAGAGAGGGTGACAGCATAAGCAGAAGGATTTGGGGTCAGGAAAAGGTCAAGAATGTTGGGCGTATCTCTAAGACGGTTAGGAATACGTGTAGGGTGTTGCACCAATTGCTCTAGGTCGTGGAGGATAGCAAAGTTGAAGGCTAGTTCACCAGGATGGTCAGTGAAGGGAGAGGAAAGCCAAAGCTGATGGTGAACATTGAGGTCTCCAAGAATGGAGATCTCTGCAAAAAGGAAGAGTGAGAATGTGCTCCACTTTCGAAGTTAAGTAGTCAAAGAATTTCTTATAGTCAGAGGAGTTAGGTGAGAGGTATACAGCACAGATAAATTTAGTATGAGAGTGACTCTGTAGTCATAACCAGATGGTGGAAAACTCGGAAGATTCAAGAGCATGGGCACAAGAGCAGGTTAAATCATTGCGCACATAAATGCAACATCCAGCTTTGGAATGAAAATAAGGATAGAGAAAGTAGGAGGGAACAAGAAAGGGGCTACTGTCAGTTTTTTTTTTTTTTTATGTAAGAAGGATACTGGACAAGGGCAACAAAAATCAATAAAAAAAATGCCCACTGAAATGCCAGTCCCGTAAAAGGGTAAAGGCAGTGGTCAAAAATTGGTGGATAAGTGTCTTGAAACCTCCCTCTTGAAGGAATTCAAGTCATAGGAAGGTGGAAATACAGAAGCAGGCAGGGAGTTCCAGAGTTTACCAGAGAAAGGGATAAATAAATGCTTCAGACACCTGAGTTTCAGTGTGTAAAAGAAGATGAGGTTTAGAAGAGAAGAGGTGGTGTTCCACAGATTGAAAATTAGATCTTAGACCGCGAATGTTGCAAAAGTTTATGAAGAAAAAGTTGAGGGGGGTGTCAAGACACTTAGGGTCATTATCAGAAGAGCAGTCTGACCTGGGGACATCTGTGGTCCCCTCCACAGATGGGGACTCTGAGGCTGGTGTAGGAGTCGCCATGATAATTTTGAAATTTTGAGGGAAGGGTGTGTGTGTTATCAGGTGCTTGTAGTTTTGTGTGGAGGAAGAGAGTTGTCTTTAGAGGGCAGGCTGTGACTGTCCCCTTGTGTTGCAAGACACAAAGGGAAATGTTCAGTGAGGTCACTGCTGGGTTTAATGATGTTCACAGCACCCCGTGATCCAGTGCTTTAGACCTCACTGAGAGTAATTATCATTTCGGCAGGTGCCTACTGTCTCCTCCTGCCTTCTAAACACTGCAGCTACTCTGTCAACATTAAAAATTGACAATTTGTTAATGCTCCACAAATAAAAAAAATTTGGAACCTAACATGTACCTACTTATGGGTACACATTCATTAGAGTGAAGTAACAAACACCTATATCTAACCACACACACTTGTGAAATAAATGCATATATGTGTGTGTGTGTGTGTGTGTGTGTGTGTGATATATATATATATATATATATATATATATATATATATATATATATATATATATATATATATATATATATATATATATATATATATATATATATATATATATATATATATATATATATATATATATATATATATATATATATATATATATATATATATATATATACACACACACACACACACACACACACACATTAAAACAAACTCTCTCTTCCTTCCTCTTTTTAGAACATTTACTAAGATTCCCTCCCTCACACACACACACACACACACACACATGGACTGATGCAGTGGTTAGCACACCCTATTCACAAAGGAAGGTCCTGAGTTTGATTCCCAGGTCAGGGACCTTTGAGTGGACTCCTTTATTGTGTAGCCCTTGTTCATCTAGCAGTGATTAAGTACCTGGTGTATGTCAGGAGTTGTGATCTGCTGCTTAGGGGGGGAGAAACAAACCCTCAGAAAAAAATACACAGGTTGGTCTGATCATCCCAGGCCTGACCTCCCAGGTTGTCAGCATCATGTGACAGCCAAAATATTGTAGTGTGTAAGATAAACCAAAGATTTCTTCAGAAACACTTTATCCTGTATTTTATGTCTTGGTCAATAAAACTGCAATTATTATAGTTATTACACACACACACACACAAAAAAAAAAAAAAAAAAAAATATCCACACATCCACAAACAAGCATACACAGAGGAAGAATCAACTAAAGATAATTTAGATAAATGCAAAGTGCAGCAAGATGATGATCACCTGCATGTCCTGGGGCTTGTTAGTGCTTGGCCTTGTTTTGATCCAACAAGACACACACTTCTCCAGACTGCCAGCACACATGTAGCAGATCACAGCACTCAGCAGGGCCTGAGAGTCACCCTTGGCCTCCAAACGCTCTCCAAGTGTCTCTGGTATTGTAAAATTAAGTCTCTGGTTAAAAACATATACATTTGATCACATTAACTATACAAGATGACATTTTCTGTCAGCACTACACTTCATATCATCCTGTCTTCTGACCTGCAAGCTGCGAAAACTGCTCATTGCTGCAGTAGGTGAGAATGGCTACTAGAGCTTCTTTCCAATTGGAGAGCTTGGTAGTGGTGGCAATGGTTGTCAGGTCCCCTCTTACCACAGCTCCCACCAGTGAAGCAATGCTTCCATCTACCTGCTTCAGTACTGCATCCCTTGTCTGTTGATTTGAGATAAAGAAGGAGGTAGGTGGATAAACAAAATATTCACAGCAAAATACAGAAGAGATAAAAAGGGAGACTATCATTTTCCACCTTAAATGGAAGGATTATGTACTCACCTTATCAAAGAGGTGAGGACCAGCATGAGCAGCAAGGGTGAGGGCATGTGGATACATGCCATCCTTAAGGCAAAGATCCACAGCACTCTCCAAGTCACCAACAAGCAGGGCCTGAGTTATAAGGCCTTGGTTGTTCCCCTCCTTCACCTCCACCTCCAGACTCACTGGTACTGAGCTGGCTTCCCCCTCACCCTCCAACTCTGCAGTCTACACAAGGGAGGCTTCAGTGAGTAATATAATGCATGATGCATTGTCTTATGGTAGTATGAGCCTGCACTGAAGCAAAGATGATGATCTTAAAATGAAAAAGGATCTAGTAATCTATATATACAATATACAATTTTCTTAAGCATACACTTTTAAGAATTTACCACATGAAATAAGTTATTCTGAAACCTTGGTGATGTGGGCTTGAAGCCAAGGGTGTAGCAAGAGACATGCATATGTGATGAATTTCATCATACCCAATGAGCATTTATGGACACTCACCTCAGTCTCAGGAGTCTTGTCAAATGATTGTCCTGAGGCAATCATCTCAAACTGCTCACTAGGGTCAAGGGAGCCTGTGCTGCCATCCTGTGAAATGAAATTAAGGTATTTTGTACAAAGACTGACAAAACAAGTACAGACAAAAGTAGGTAAAGTTTTTTTTCCTCTACATTCTTGATGATCGTTATTCCTTAAGGTGAAACAGGACAAATAGCTGCTAGGAGGAAATATGAAAATATGTCAAAGGTAAGTGTTAGATTTTTTCTGCCCCAGAAGAGTATGATTCTTGGAGCATTAGGAAAGGTGAGGGCTGTTGCTCAAGACTGTACTCTTATAATATTCACTACAAGTTGAATATAACCTGAAGAAAAGCTGCTTGCAACCCCTAACTATAACTCATCTTTTTTATTACAGTATAATGTCTATAATAGGCATTATAGTATATACTTTCAGGAGTATGAATAAGCTATATGATGACAGAAATGTTACCTTACTAAATTAATAAGAACAAGATGTAAAGAAAAACAAAAGAGAGAGAGAGAGAGAGAGAGAGAGAGAGAGAGAGAGAGAGAGAGAGAGAGAGAGAGAGAGAGAGAGAGAGAGAGAGAGAGAGAGAGAGATTCAACAAATATTTAATGGAAAAGCAAAGGTAGGATGATTCATGTGCTGCAAAGTAAAAGTGTCAACTGCAACACATACATCAGAGTGACATGCTTGTTTTCAAGGTGGTGTGAGAGGGGAACAGGATCTGTCTTGCTCTACATTTACTATGGGACTGCCTCATATCTTGGCATCAAATTCATTATGCTGAGGAAATAATGATGAAAAATCTGATACCAAGCTTACAATCAACAATGATTTCCTCATTGAAGTGTTCATGCAAAAACACACAATAATAATTTTTAGGGAAAAATTACCAGTACTGAAATAACCTAGTCACAAAATCAAAACTTATAACAGAACAAGCCAGTACAAAACTTTACAAAGTGCATCAATACTACGAGCAAACCTGAAAGTTACTCACAGGAACAAATAACCATTCATGAGTGACTGACTCAGTTTTCCGCTGGAGGCAAGCATGTGTTGCAACACTCAGGATAAAAATGTTGTGCAAGCACATAATTAAATAAATTAAGCATATCACACACACCATAGTCATCTGGGTTATGCCACATTACAAATCACTTTCTATTTCTGCAAACTGATTTTTGGCATCAACATGAAAACATGATTTTGAGGATAAATCAAAATAATTAGACACTCACTGTAATCAAGACCACTGGAGTCACGTTCAAAATGGCTACTTCGAAGTTGTGTCAAAGTCAGGACAAACAAAATTCAGTAAAACACTGAGTAACCAATTAGTTTCTATCAAGAATCAATACCCCAAAGTGACAATGAGTCTTTCTGGCAATCAGAATCTTTACATCTAATAAATATATCTCTCCTCCAAGCTTTGTGTACTGTGCTCAGATCATGAACTTAGGTGCAACTAGTTTGGGTTCAGACTGTGTGGCCAAGTTCAGTTCACCTAAGATAACATGAATTGTAGGTCTGTCATCTAACATAAGAACATGACTTACATTGGCAGTACCCAAATTGGCCATTTTCTCAGCAAGCACCTCAGCAGTGACCCCTTCTGTCTCAGGAGCAGCAGGACACAGCCGACTGGACACTTGTGTTGTGGAATATCCCAGAAGCTCCATGATCTTAGTGCGAGGGGACTCAGCAAAGTTGGCCCCAATATATTGCCACAGCATCTAGGATAAGAACAATGGCCAGAGTTAAGGAGTGATAGGATAATGTGCAGTACAGTATTTAAGGGAAAAGCACTGTTTAGGAATGCTCTGACAGTAAGATCTGCAAGTGGGAGACAACCATCTTGGAGATACGCTCAACATTCTTGATCTTTTCCTAACCTCTAATCCTTCTGGTTAAACTGTTGCTCTATCTTTTCTGTTGGTCTCCTCCGATCACAATCTCATATCTGTATCTTGTCCTATCGCTCCAAACCCTCTTCAGGATCCCCTAAAGCAGAGGTGCCACTGGCATTTTGCCTCTGCTACTTAGGGGGTGACCTGAGGATGAGGCAACCAGCTGATTTTCCTTGGAATGATTACTGCTTCCATGTCAGAGATCCATCTCTGTGTAATGAGCACATAAAAGAGATGATATTGTCTGGCATGGAGGCATACATTCCTCACTCTTTCTCTTGACCTAAACCTTCCAAACCTTGGTTTAACACAGCCTGTTCTCATCACCAGAATCTCATGTACTTTATATTTCTGCCTGGAACATGCCAAGTCTGTTCTCCAACTAGCCAAAACTCCTTCATTAACAGAAAGTGTTAAAATCTTTCAATATCTAACTCCCCTCGTGACTTCTGTCATCTAGCTAAAAATATCTTCAATAACTTTGCTTCTTCTTCTTTCCTTCCTTTATTTCAACCAGATGACACCACTGCTATCACATCTATCTCTAAAGCTGAACTCTTTGCTCAAACCTTTGATAAAAACTCTACCTTGGATGATTCAGGGCTTGTTCCTCCCTCTCCTCCACCCTCTGACTACTTCATGCTACCTATTAAAATTCTTCACAATGATGTTTTCCATGCCCTCATTGGCCTAAACCCTCAAAAGGCTAATGGACCTGATGGGGTCCCTCCTATTGTTCTCTGAAACTGTGCTTGCACCTTGCCTAGTCAAACTCTTTCAACTCTCTGTCAACATCTACTTTTCCTTCTTGATGGAAATTTACCTACTTACCTACGTTCAACCTGTTCCTAAAACGGGCAACCGTTCTAATCCCTCAAACTACCATCCTATTGCTTTAATATCCTACCTATCTAAAGTTTTTGAATCTATCCTCAACAGGAAGATCATCTATCACTTGACAATCTTCTATCTGATCACCAGTATGGTTCCGTCAAGGCCACTCTACTGGTGATCTGGCTTTTCCTTACTGAGTCTTAGTCATCCTCTTTTAGAGATTTTGTTGAAACTTTTGTTGTTGCCTTGGATATATCAAAAGCTTTTGATAGAGTCTGGCACAAAGCTTTGATTTCCAAATTACCCTCCTACAGCTTCCATCCTTCTCTCTGTAACTTCATCTCAAGTTTCCTTTCTGACCATTCTATTGCTGTCACTGTTCTTCTCCTAAATCTATTAACACTGGTGTTCCTCAGGGTTCTGTCCTGTCACCCACTCTCTTCTTACTATTCATCAATGACCTAAACCAAACTTCTTGTCCTATTCACTCCTATGCTGATGATACCACCCTGCACTTTTCCACATCTTTTCATAGATGTCCAACCCTTCGGGAAAACCAGGCTGTTTCACACAGGGAAGCCACAGAAAATTAACAAGAGCAATCACTGCACACATAAATGCAACATCCAGCTTTGGAATGAAAATGAGGAGAGAAAGTAGGAGAGAACAGAAAAGGGGCTACCATCAGTTGCCTCAGACACCTATGTTTCAGTGAGAAAAAGATGAGGTTTAGTAGAGAAGAGGTGGTGTTCTACAGATTGAAAATTATGATCTGATCTTGTTAACTGCATGCCTCCCATCCTCACATGGCCTCACTGCACATGATCTTCTTCTTTCTCTCACCCCTATTCTGTCCACCTCTCTAATACTAGAGTTAATCAGTATTCTCAATCGTTCATCCCTCTCTCTGGTAAACTCTGGAACTCCCTGCCTGCTTCTGTATTTCCACTTTCCTATGACTTGAACTTTTTCAACAGGGAGGTTTCAAGACACTTATCCTGTATTTTTAACTAATGCTTTCAACTCTGTATGGGGACCAGCACGTCAGTGGGTTTTTTTTTTTTTTTTTTTTGCTGCATTTCTTTTGCCCTTGGCCAGTGCCTCTACTACATAAGAAAATAAATAAATAAAAAATAATACAAGAGAGCAGGTCAATATATGTCTAGAATAAAATGCTATTTCTCTATCCTTCTACCAGGACCAATATCAGCAGAAAAGTGGGATAACTGAAAAAAGGCAGACACTCTCTCTCTCTCTCTCTCTCTCTCTCTCTCTCACACACACACACTTTCACTCACTTGGTCACTAGGCTGAGTGGCTGCTTCAGCCTTGGACTGGCAGTAAGGGCCAAATTGAGGCTGTGAGAGTGCTGCCTCCAGCTGGGAACTTCTTTCCACCAGTTCTGGTTCAGTCACCACCTGTGCAATCTCCACACTGCGGCTCTGATTGTTCCATGACACCAAGCGGCCACCAAACTGCAGACACCAATACGTGGTTTATGATGTTTATGTCAATAGAGCTGGCTCTACTGACAACAGCTCCCACAAAAAAAGCCCCATGGGAAATCTACTAATGTACAAAGGTGGAGTAGAGAAGGTGAACAAGTCCCAAGCAAAGTATGTGTACAATGTAAAGTGGTGTAACTCATGAGATCTTGTAAAGATTATTGTAAACTTAATTATTTAAGAATAAAAAACAAGCCTATTTAAGAATAAAAAACAAGAAACTCACAGCAAAACTGGCTCCTGCAGAGCGAGCAAACCACTTTGGTGGATTCCTAAGTCTGATGGGCTGAGGGGAAGCTCCTTGTGGCACTACTGCAGGAATGTCCATCCCAGGGAAAGAGTCAGCAATCTGTGAGAACTTTTGAGACAAGATTAATGACAATATAAACTACATACATTTGTTACTATCACATGAAACAGATCTTTTCTAGAATTACAATGGAAGCTTTCTCATTCTGCAATACTTTAGAGCATCACACAAGACCCCACCTTGTCAGACTGTGCAGGAGGCAGTCCTCCTCCAAGCAGAGAGTACACACTGACACAACCATCCACTGATGACACAGCCACCAGTGAAGGGTCATGTTTACACCAGTCCAAGTCAAAACTCCATTGGTTGTAAGATGGAAACTCCCCAACAATCTCTGAGCCACGATTAGCTTCATTGGGATTCCAAACATAAATTCTGAAATACAGACAGTGTAGTGTCTTAGTAGTAGTAGCAGTAATAGGCAGGGACATGCCTTTGTAATGGTTCCTCTTTCTCTCTTTGCCAATAATTTCTTCTTCTAGTTTAAAGACTTGTGTTTTGTTCCACCCTCTGGTCACTAATTTTTTTCCTGCTTCATTTTCTGTTTCTGTAGTGTCACTGAACACTTGGTTAGAATTTCTTCTTTATTTTCTACATGAGGTTAGTGCACACTATTGAACACTGAGCAATAGAGAAGGAAACATTCTTTATCCTTAATCTCTTATTCACAAGGAAGCCATACTGTATTCTTTCTTTGATGTTTTCTCCTACAATCTAATGCCAATGAGTCCATTCTGAGTAGTATTTTTCTTTCGTGTTCATGGAATAGTGCCAATAATGCCAAAGCTATTTCCCTTCATATTTTTGTGTCCCTCAAGTTGATTATATCTGAGTTTTTTTCAGGTAATTTTATTTATGTAAGTTTTAAATTTATATTGGTCATATGAGGCATCCTGCATTAAAAAGGCCACTCATGCCATCCTGGTGAAAACCGAGATAATGTATATGGTCTTAACTTTTCCCCAGGAGTGGATGAGTGTCCCATCAGTAAAGTCAAAAATCTATACAATGAGAGAATTATTTTGGTGTTTAGTTAACCATCAATGCAGGTGTGATGCTGATGAGCAATATTCCATGTTAGAAGGACTGCTCATCCAGAATGAGTAGCTGTTATAATTTGGAAAATTTTCTTAGGTAAATTCCATATAAGATGGGGAGCTCACTCAAGTGCAGGGAGAGCCAATCAGAACCCTCCCCTCTGATAACATGATGCTCTCACCCAATGGGAGGCCAGTTGCATTCACCCGCCTTTTGTTTTGGTGTCTTGGTTGAGACACAGAAAGGACATTCCCAGCTTTTTCTGCTGCATATTTGCTACAATCACTAAACTTTCCAAAACCATAACACAATTTGCAAAAATTAAGTAATGATTATCAATCTTGAACATTTTTTGAGACCATCATGATTTCTGATTGTCTATCGTTCATTTTGAAATATCATTCATTTTGAGACTAAGTTGAGACTAAGTTCATTGTCATAGTACATATAATAAGAAAGTTATGGTTATTGGAAGTTTGCCAAACTTTGGGTGCATTTTTGTCACTTTTTTTTTTTTTTTCACAAGCAACCCTTCAAATGCAGGAGACCTCATGTATATTTTGATTTGCACATGTTGGTGCTGTTCTGAATGAGCTGAAGGCAAACTAAATATATGTGATTTCCCTCTCCCTTACACACTGATGATCAGCTGACAAGGTAAAGGATGGAGAAGAGAGAATGGGTTTATTGTGGTGCAGAAAGGTAAACCTCTGCTGTCTGCTTGATGTAGACCAAAGTATGCAGTGACTGACCCTTACCCAATGTAAGTAGGATGGATCAGCCTCCTCTTCATAGAGGCCTTGAAGCTAAGTCATAGGGATTAACATATAGAGGCTAAAATGTAAGGGAACACTTGTGAATTTAACTGTGAATGCATGTATATGCATGTATACATCTTGTCTTTAGTGATTCCCCCTTACAGGAAATGTTGATTTAATATAATATACAGTAGAATAACATGCGAGGAGACAATTTTGCCTTCTCACTTTATACTGCAAGCTCCCTCCCAAGATACTGCAAACCAATAAGGTGTGGCAACTGGCTTAAACCATTCCTCCCAATCAAAATCATATCATACAGGATGACAGTGACAATGATAAGGAAGGGAATGATATGTATGTGTACCCTTACTTGCTGTCTTTGGCTGTAGTGATGAGAAGGTTGGGATCATGGACACACCAGGCAGTCTTGAGCACACCTCGCTGATGGCCCTCCAAAGTTTTGATAGGGGAAGTGGCATAACGCAAATCCCACATCTGAGCCCATGGGGTGAGGTCGTTGTCACTTGACAACAGAAGCTGAGTGGCCACATGAGGGTTCCAGATAACGTTACTTGTTTTCATCTGCCAATGCACAGACACCTTAAGTAAGTACAAGCTCACAGGATTTTCACGGTCTTAAAGGTTCTTTAAAATAAACCACCAGGCTGTTGTTTAACCCTTTCACCATGAAAAAAGATGTTCACACACACACACACAATGTGCAAGAGAGCAAACGTGTTTTTTTGGCACTCTGGCTGAGGGCATCATTCACGTAAAGGAAGTGGGTGAGCATGGAGGAGGAGTTGGAATAGTGCTATCCCAGTCTTTAGGTGTGATATTAAGCATAAAATACACATGAACTATTTATACATTTATTTTTTTGGGGGGTCAATCAATGTGGAACTGTTGGGAAGATGGCAGGTGATGGGACTGGTGCTTGACCAAAACAAAAACAAGTAACTTGGGCTGATAGCCCAAAGAGCAGAGTTAATCAAGTGACATCAGGCCCATTAAAACATTCGTTCACCACCACTAATATTATCAGAGAAGAAACTACTGACGATGAAGGTCCCTCGGATGCAAGTGGAAGGATTGCTAGTTTGTCCAGTCAGGTTAACAAATTGGAAAAGAGATGTGATATTTAGAGTTGGAAAACAGGGCTTATAAAGAGAAATGTGAATTTCTAAAAAATGAGAGAAAGGATGAGAATAGGAAGTTGAATAATAAATACAAGGGATTGAGCAAAAATCTAGAAAGCTGCAAGGTAAAGGTGGGGATTAATCAAGAAAAAGTTGATAGTTATCCTGTGTAGGGAAAGAAAAAAAAAAGATGACAAAACTACTAATTTAAAGATGATAAATGAACAATCAGTTGAAAGATAAGGAAATATCTGTAAAAAAGGCAATAGTTAGTTATTAAAGAAAAGGAAGATTTGGTTAGGAACACTGTAAAGAAGAAAATGCATAATTGCTTTTGGGGATCAAAGAGGAAAAGATAGTAGCTAAACAAGAAAGAGAAAAAGAAAGGAGCATTGCAGTCAATCTGGTAAATGTTGTGACTAAACATGAGAATGATTGGCAGGGGGAGACTGAGAAAGTAACAAGATTGGGAAAGTATGTTGAAGAAAAAAATCCAACCAATGAGGATTAAACTTAAATTGCAAACAGTAGCAGAAGAGATACTAAGAGGAGCATGGAGATTAGGAAAAAAGACAGCAAAAACACCTGGATATGAAGAAAGCGAAAACAAGCAAATTGTGGAAGCAGGCTACCCAAAACAAAGGAGGTAAAGACAAAGTTTTATTGGAAAGTCAGGGACATGAGGTTGATAAAGTGACGGAAAAGAGAGAGTGGAGTGAGAAAATGAACTAATGTGAATAGGTTACTTTCAGCATAAGTGGAACTAAATGACTACTTAAGATAGTATGCTCCAGATGTGATGGGAATTAGTGAAACAAAGCTAAGTGACAATATTGAAGTGAATATTTTGGGTGAAGAAAAGTACAATGTATGGCTGAGAAACATAAGTGAAAAACAATGAGGTGAAGTAATGATTTTGATGAGAAAGGATTTATTGGCCCATGAGACTAACTGTGATTATGAATTGGCTGAAACGATTAAAGTTGAGGTGGTGTGTAGAGAAGGTGGAAAAATAGGCTTTGCAGTGGTATATGTTCCTCCTAAAACAAATTCCTGGGGGGTTGTGGAATACAAAGCTAAATTTGAGGATACACAAAGATGTGTGAAAGACATGATGGCAAGCAGAGACAATCTTATGATTATGGGAGATTTCAACTGCAAAGAGGTTAAGTGGGAAGAGTGGTTGGTGGATGGGAGTGACGAGTCTTGCAGAGAGCTGTTAAGAATAGCAGTGAAGAACTCAATGACACAATGGGTGAAAGAGAATATGAGGTTCAGGGGAAAAGATGAACCCACTAGACTGGATTTAATTTTTACAAAGGAACCTGAACTCGTCAAGGATATAGACTATAAATGTCTAATAGGTAAAAAGTGATCTTGTGGTGGTGGAGTGTACATTGAGAGTAGGAGGAAAGATACGAAAGAATGAGTACTACAGAAGATTCAATTATGGAAGAACAGACTTTGAAAAATTGCAGAATTACTTTGAGCAAGTGGACTGAAATCAATTCCATGAAACAAATGAAATAGAAGATAAATGGGGAGAGTTTATGAACATATACAATTAGGGTGTAAGGAGATTTGTCCCAATGATAAGGATACATGAGGTTAAGAAGCAGGAGAGGTTTAATAAATGATATGAGGAAGTAAGGAGGAAGAGAGATCTGGCCTAGATCAAATGGAGGAAAAGGAAAACAAGTGAGGTATGGGAAAAATATAAAAGGGAGAGAAATTAATGCTCCAAGGTAAGGAGAGAAGAAATAAAGAATCATGAAAAAGATATTGTGGCCAGATGTAAGGATGAACCAAGGATGTTCTATAGATGTGTGAATGGTAAAATGATAAATAAGAAGGGGTTAAACAAACTGAAAATAAATGGTACACATGTTGAGGAAGAAGCAGAAATTGCAGAGTTTTGAACAACTACTTTCAAAGTGTCTTCACTGTAGAGGGAACATTTGATAGACTGGTGATGGTAGATGTAAGAGTAGAAGGATTGAGTGAGACTGAGGTAACAGAGGATGAGGTAAGAATAATGATGAAAGACTTGGATGTGAGGAAGTGCAGGGACCTGATGGAGTATCTAATTGGGTGTTAAAGGAATGCAGAGATCAACTTTCATACAAAGTTTACAAACTTATCATAATTTTATTAAGGGAAGGAGTGGTGCCCAAAGATTGTAAAAAAGCAGATACAGTCCCTATATATAAGAATGAAAGCAAAGAAGAACCATCTAATTATGGACCAGTGTCATTAATAAGTGTAGTGGCAAAAATGTGAAAAAGAATAGTGAAGTAAAGATGGAATGAATATCTGGAAAAGAGAGATATTAACAGACAGACAATATGGATTTAGAAAAGGAAGGTCGTGTACAACAAATTTAATGTGCTTCTCCTCCAGAGTCATAGATATAATACAAGAAAGAGAGGTATGGATAGATTGTGTTTATTTGGACTTTAAGAAAATGTTCAATAAGGTGCCCCACAAGACACTCCTGTGGAAATTAGAAATGTTTGGTGGGCAGAAAGGAGCACTCCTACATTGGATCAGTGACTTTCTGAGAGGATGAGAAATAAGAACAATGGTCAAAGATAGGAAGTCATCATGGAGAGAGGTAATTAGTGATGTCCTGCAGGGGTTGGTAATAGCAACAGTTATGTTTGCTATGTGAACAGTATGAGGGAAGGGGTGAATAGCTACATAAGTCTATTTGCTGATGATGCAAAATTGATGAGAAAAGTGGAGAGGATAGAGGATTGTGAAGCCCTACAGGAAGATCTGAATGTAACTTGGGGTTGGAGTGGCATTTAGAAAATGGAGTTTAACGAAAAAATGTGGAGTGTTGATGTTTGGGCATAGTTGTGTGAGGCCAGTCTTCAGTTATAAATTGGATAATAAGGAAATAAAAGTGAAGAGTGAAGAGTGAGACCTTGGAATTACTGTCACTGATAAGCTGTCCCCAGAGGTACATGTAAGAAGGAAGACAGGGAAAACATATAATCTGGTGAGAAACATAAGAGCAGTATTCAACTATCTGGATGAAGAGATGATTAGGAATTTAATTGTGACAATGATAATACCTTGTTTGATATATGCAGCAGTGATATGGTCTCCCAGCACTAAAAGGACCATAAAAAAAAAAAAAAGGAGAATACAATGAGCAGCAACAAAGTTGCCTATGATCCAATCAGACTTGTCATATGAAGAGAGACTAAAGAAACTAAACCTGCCCACCTTGGAAGAGAGAAGAGAGAGTTGAACTGATTACCTAGTGTTGGATTTTGTCAGGCTATGAAAAACTGAACTTGAGTGATTTGGTGGTGAGAGACTTTAGAAGCACAAAAGGGCATGAGAAAGTGAAGAGAGTGTATAGAAGGAATATTAAGAACAGTTTCCTGCAAAGGACAGGAATCTGGGATAAGCTGCAAAAAGAAGTAGTAAATGTAATGACTATACATGATTTTAAGGAAAACTGGATAAGAGTAGATAATGAGAAAGGACAACATGAGCTTAGTCTCCTCCTCCCATAAACCACAACAACTAGGTAAACACACACACACACACACACACACACACACACAAAGAGTTATGGGAGATACCACATTCCTGACATAAATAATTTATTGAAAAAATAAAAAAAATACAAGCAACAGAATAATATAAAAATCAAAATAAATCAGTACTTACCCTTGACACAGTGTCTGAGATGGTCATAATAGAAGACTGTTTCCTTAGGTCCCACACCACACAGTGACCTGCACAAGTGGATGCAAAAATGTGCTCCACCTGCCTGGAACCAACATTATGTTTCTAATAACATACTAGCATGTTTTATTAAATTTATGAGGTTATTCTCAGCATTACAGATCCCAAAACATCTTTTGAAGAATAAGTTACAAGATCAAATATGGAATATCTATAAGATCAAATACTTAATACAATCCTTACTAGAAGGATAAAAGAATAAGAAATGACCCACAACCTATTACACCATATAATGGGTCAATGGATTGAAATTGAGACAATCAAAGCCAAACACTTAAGTGATGTAACATCTAATATCTTCTCTCTCTTCTCTCCTTCAAAAATAATTACATATATGAAATTACTAAGAAAAAACCAGGGTCAGATAAATTCCTTTAGTAAAAGATCAACATCATAATTCAGCCCTCCCCAAAAAAAAAAAATTATAAACTTTAAAAATACATACATGAACATGTTTATCAACAGCCCACTTTAATCTAAAACAATATCTATTGTACTACATGCAACTACAAAGTTACAGCCATGAGTCAAGAAAAGCACAACAGTCAGAGGCCACACATAGAGACTCCAAGGCTTCACTCACCTATTGAATTCAACACAGGTGACATCAGCACCCAAGGAGAGCTTCTTGCCCGGGATGATTGGAGCACTGAGATTAGTGACATCCCAAACAGTTACCTCAGAATCTGAAGAGCCACAGGCCACAAAGTTTGCCTGGAGGTGATACAAACACATTATGAAAGGCATTGGCCCCAAAAAGTACAAAGAGGGACTGATACATGCAAGTACTTATGTATTATCTATGCATTTCAAAACTATTTATTTATTTTGTCTAAAGATTGTTTTTTTTCAGATTTTTTAAATTTTTGTTTTTCTATTACACAGCAACAGAACAACAAAAAAATTGAAGAAATTATAAAAACAGTAATAATAATGAGTAGTAACTATATTTACCTTCAAGTAGTTACAACTAATAGTAAACACTGGGCCAGTGTGTAAGCCTTGTGTTGTACCCACAAGACTGTCAGAAGCTTTGGCCAGAAGCTTAGCAGCATCATATATGTAAATGGCTTTGTTTTCACAACCAGCATAGATGAGACCAGATGCCTCAGAGCCTAAGCCACTCCACTGCAAGGCATGGAATCTTGATGGAAAAACATAAGAAAATGTCAGTTTTACTCACTTCATGCAGTGTTTTAAAAAGTTTTAATAAATCTCTCCTATGCAAGAATATCCAGTTTTCTTTCTTTTTTTTTTTACCTTAGGACCAAGAATTTCAATTGGAAAAGCTTATTCATTGTTTTGTATGTCTAAAATGAGTGTTCTACCTTTTAAGGTTTGAGTTTCTTCAGCTGAGCTTAAAAATGTTGATGCATTTAAATGAATTATCATATTACATTGCTTACTGAATCCAACAATATATCAAAGCTATCATTTGTATCTGAAAAAAAAAAAAACATACAAACACACACACACACACAGCTAAGTCTTTACCTGGCTGGAGATTCAATAGAGGCAGTCAGCTTCATCTCCAAGTTAGTTTGGCCAGTGTTGAGATCATAAAGATTGAGGGAAGAGTTGGTATTGAAGCTTGCATCCAGCTGTTTGGCTGTGGTGCCGCAGGCCAGGTAGCTCGGTCGCTGGGCAGCCGGAGACCACGCAATGTTGGCCATCTGACTTATTTCTTTGACCTTCATTGTGTCGTTTTTCTTGTGCCTCCTCTATCTGGAAGAAAAGTATTGTGTTAGCTCTGTAGTGCATGGAGTTGTGTGTCAGGTACAATGCAAAATTATGACATTAAGGCACTGGAATGAGATGTGGAAACATAACCAGAGTTTCTACCACAAGGCCAGAAGGTATGGAAGAATAAACAAAAGTGACATATTATAAACAAAATCTTCATGACACACATCAACACCTGACGGAAAGGTACAAAAATTAATATGAAAATAACTAAAATTGAAAATGAAGAGCAAAGAGATTCTTATTTTTCAAATTTGTTGCTTTTTGCAAAAGATTTACTCCGTTAATGTATTTTTAATAGTGTTGCACATTTGTGCATAAAACCAGTTTTACATTACACATATGGATATTTCCACTTGTAATGCATAATATCAATGTATTATTGGCTTGTGTTGTGACTTGTATATAAATTGTAAAGGGTAATTAAGATTAATCTAGTACAAACTAAGTATTAGTTATTAAATTAAATAAAACCAAGGCAGAAGTGTGTGAAAGGCATATAGCTTTTGTTTTTTGATGTGGCAAGCTGGGAACCCACAAGGCCACGATTCTGCCTGCCTCACCAGCAATCATTCGCCAGCCACCAGATAAACAGTCCTTTTAAGAAGTATTCTCGTCACTCTACCAATTGCCTGTAGTTAAATTCACTAAGTTAAGAAGAACTTAGAAGCTCAGAACCATTGGACAATCCCAAGGAAGCTGTCTTGGGTGCAAAACATGGCCAGCAGCTAGTTTAAAAATCCAGCGATTACGACTCACCCTGGCCACAATCATCTTCCCAGCTGGCTCAAACAACTAAGTTTTCATCTGTCTATAATTATATTTAGTGATGCCTTCTGTGATTATGTGTTAGCTGGGAGACAACTGGTTGAGTAATTGGATCAAATAGTTTCCATAACACACTGTCTTACTGCACGTATTTTCCTAAGTAATTTGCAGAAAACAATAATAACAATAATAAACTTAAAAATTTTGCCACTGTACAGCCATCCAATCCAAAAGTTGACAGCTGTGTTTGTCACAACAGGTTCAGCTAAAAGTAGTAACTTTAAAAATTTGGGTACAGTTACAATAGTTAAGTCGAGATGGGACTTATATATATATATATATATATATATATATATATATATATATATATATATATATATATATATATATATATATATATATATATATATATATATATATATATATATATATATATATATATATATATATATTGTCCTGTTATACAAAACTGGTCCAGTGCGCTAAACAGAGACGGGCATCACCAGAGGTCGTGTTTGCAAACAATACAAGCAAAATATAAGAAAACATGGTAACTTGGGGTTAAAAGGCAGCGCATAACAAACCCGACTCACTCTTGTAAAAATGCACATAACAAGGTACAACCCGGCGCGTGACAGAGGCAGCGCTACTGTGCCACACCAGCAGCGCCTCTGCCCGGTGCTATCCCCGCCCGCCACGCCCACACCCTACTTCCACACTATGCTTCCTCTGCCACAGGTAACATGAAGGAACAGCGTGTTGGTGTGGAGGACAGCGTGTGGCAGTGCCTGGTCGAAGCAGGGCCACGTAAAGTGCCACCGCACAACATAAATATGTCAAATACACTGACTTACCACAACAAATCTTGACTTGTTTGCATCAAATTCATAAGAAATAGTGATCTATGAGTTAATTTCTTACATGTGAATACTTACGAATATGTTACGTCAAGCTGCTTGGAGCCCCGCGACAACGTACCCTCCCCGACCACTATCAGATGTCAACTAAAATGTTCCTACGTGGCTGCGGCCACTTGGCGCTGCCCGCATCACGTCCGCTACCGCCCCGGACACTTTGCAGGACTCTACCTACATTAAAAAATAAATAAATAAATAAATATAATAATAATAATAATAAGTACTATTTACCTACTTTCCATGAATGGAAAATCCCTTGGTTATTTTTTATATAATCAGTGATCAGATGTTACGTGGTTATTATATATATATATATATATATATATATATATATATATATATATATATATATATATATATATATATATATATATATATATATATATATATATATATATATATAGAACCTCAGCACAACAAAGCTCCCAGTGTAGTTTCCCATTTCCTTCTGCATACCATGAAATAATAATTACTATATCACAAAGATAGTATAGTACCACATATTCTCTCCTGTAAATACATATGATATAAATTCCAAACTATAACACATATGCAGTGGGGACCGTTGCAGAGAGAGAGAGAGAGAGAGAACTTTATTATATTTGTATTTCTGACGAGGCACATGTTCTTACATTTGTCCTCCCTTTAGTTTGTTATTCTCTCTTCCTCCTCTCCCCCCTTTCCTTTCTCTAGATACAACACACACACTGATACAGAATCATTGACAAACTAATAACTACGTAAACTCTGAAAACCTCCATCAATCTCCATTAGGAGCCGCAACAATGGTGGTCGTGGGGATATGGAGAAGGGTGGTAGTGGTGGAGGAAGAGGAGGTAGTGGAAGGGAGGGAGAAGAGAGTGAATCGGAGGAGGCAAGAACTTATAATTAAAAAGTGATCTGGGGGTGGATGGAGTAGGGAGTGTAATAACAAATATAAAAAATGAACAGGTAATTAAGATGAAGACTTTCCTTTCCTTAACATTTTCTTTTCTTCCTTTTTTTCAATGTTTTCTCTATTTTTTATTTGATATTTATGTAATTTCTCAAAATACGCTTAACCCCGCCACCGCTCTCTCTCTCTCTCTCTCTTTCTCTCTCTCTCTCTCTCTCTCAGGATCGTTTCTAGCCTTTTGGAGGTCTTATGCGAAATAGTGTTTGGGGATCCTATGTTGTGAAACAATGATGGGTGGATTCCAAGCCCTCTAAGGTAGTTCAGACCATTACTTTCACACTTTCACAATCTTTAATAAGAGGAAAAAGCTGATTTCGTAAACATGTTAGGCTACTTTCTTTAACATTATACATAATGTATTTGTAAACACACGCGCATGTAAGCCTATCATATTTTATGTAAGCCTGCTGTTCCACACCCAGCACTATTTATATATTGAGAGGAGTTATTCTTTCCCAATTATCACTTAAGGTTAAGAGAAACTCCTCGATCCACATCCTTGTTGATGAAAAGGCTTGAAATTTTTAGTGCACAAATGTATAAAACCTCTATAATATTGGTTACTGATGCCTCAAACGGTGTTTTGTCATTATAATGTTTCATGTTTCGTATATATATATATATATATATATATATATATATATATATATATATATATATATATATATATATATATATATATATATATATATATATATATATATATATATATATATATATATATATATATATATATATATATATATATATATATATATATATATATGAAATCGTCACTATAATAGTACCAAAAAATATGAGAGAAAAACAGACCCATATAAGTATACTTATGGAACTTTACACATATGCCCCTTCGTTTTCTTCTACTGCCGACTCGAGCGAGTCCCTCACGAATCTAGAACATGGCGAACCTTTGCGCAAACCCTGGAGAAAGGATACAGTTCTTCTAAGGTGCAAATTGACACCCCATCTTGCACCTCCTGGTCCATTGCATTGCACTACGCTCCCAACTCTCAGCACCTGCATTACAGTCACAACACTCCATCTTGTCCACCCTCCTGATAGCCTCAGGCGTCCACCCATCGCAGCAACCAGCTGTCATCTGCCTCACCTGTGCCTTCCTCAAGAAGACTGACCAGCTGCCATGGCTGTGATAGCTTCATAGGACTTATCCAGGTGTTACTATAATGTGTATGTACCTCATGTCATTATTCCTCGGCATTTATAAGTGAAATGTTCAATAGTTTTCTATTTGCATGAAAACGTGTAATATGTGTAAGTATCAGTATTCAGTGCTATATTAAGCACCGAAGCCGATGCTCACTTGTTGGTAGAGTGTGGTTAACCCATTGGTCACCTGGGGGCATCACTCACAGCCAAGTCGCGCTCAGACAAAGACAGGTAGGATGGTGACCGAGGTGAATACTTTAATTTTGTAGTAAAAACTGATTGTCATAGTGCCAAGTTAATTGCATGTATTGTTAATGAATATTGTAATATGTTGAAAGTGTTTAATATCAGTGTATAATGTTATTTTGTAAGAAATTGAGACCGATAACTTGTTCGCAGTTCTACGGTCATGCCTACCTCGATCAATAAACGTGTCAGGGAGAACTGCCTTTCCTCAACCCCTACGATGATGGGTGTGATCAGTAAAACAGATCACCTGAGAGCCAATTGGTGCCCAGCCGGTGCGGCTACAGTAAGAACTCGACCTACAAGCAAGAAATTGGCTCCATGTGAAACCGTAGCAAGAGTGAGTCACAGGACGAGGGGACGCTGACGTAAGCCTATAGGTTGACCTCTGAGGCCCTGGGATCAGCTCTATCCTTGACGATAACCACTCCCTTCTACCCACTGTGCCTCGCCATCATTTTGTAGAACCCATGGTCACAGGCAAGAAAGTATAATAGTATGTATGTGCACTGAATTGAGTAGCCTAAGTGAAAATTACCCACAATTAGCTAGTATTAAGAGTGGTCATTTTAATTGCTCTTTCAGTGTCTCAGTATTGACACAATTAAGTTGTTAGATATGTCTGATACTGAGGAAATTAATGCCGTAGATGGCCTTAGGGAAGGTGAGGGTGAGCAAGTGGGCAAGGATCAAACTTGTAATGAAGAAGTTAGTGTCAGGGAGCGAGTGCTGACCGACAAAGGAAGAGAATATCAAGTCAGTGTAACCAAAGGAAGAACAGAGTCCTGTAAGCGTAAATGGAGCAGTGTTACCAGCAAAATTAAGAAAGGACTAAAAATTGTAATTAGCCCCTTTGAATTAGAGCCCATGTCAAGTGAAGTAATAGAGGCATTTCATCAGTTTTATGTGGAATACACAAAACTGGTGGAACTAGAGCCAGAAAAGTCAGAGGAGCTAAATGAAGAGCTGGAACACAACCAACGAGTTCACCATGAAATATTAGAAAGTATAGAATGTAAAAGAAAAGAGTTAAAGAATGACAAAGGATCAATTTGTTCTAGCAAACGGTCTAGGCAATCTAGAGTCTCATCTACTTCATCACATTCATCAGCACAAAGAAAGCAAGAAGCAGCAGCAAAGGTAACCAGACTTAGAAAGGAAATGGAATATCATGATAGTTTAGCAGAGGCAGAAGTTATGTTTGCTAAGACAAAAGCAGAGGCAGAAATTATGTTAGCAAGAGACCAGGCAATGTTTGCAAAGAAAAAGAAAGAGATTTAGCAGTCGCTAGTGCAGAACTTAATGCTCTTAGCTTAGTTGAAGAAGAAGTAAAAATGCTTCCAGGTAATGATGAAAGTGTAGAGAAGCAAAGTTATCTTCAACAATACATAGAGTCACAAAATTAAATGAAAGCACAAGCAATTGCAAATCAACAAAGTGACAATGCCATGCCTCACAAATATGTTACATTCCATGACCCACAGGAACCTTCTTCTTGCAATAGAGATAATGAATTGATGACAAATGAAGTACATGGACAAATATTTAGTGAACCTCAGGTAATAAATCTCAACCCTACAGCTCAAAGTCTTGTACCAAGCTCTCGTAGACACACTCATAATGTCAACATGCCTAATAATGTGAATAATGTGAGACAGAATCATCAATCCTTTTCCCATCCTGGGGGAACCTTTGCAATCAACATACCTGATCCCAAGTGGAGCCTCCCTCCAATAGAACCTAACACTTTTGATGGAGAACCCATGGAATTTCCAAGTTGGTTGAAAAACTTTGAAACTTATGTAGAGTCTAAACCTTCTATTGGTAGAGAGAGACTTGCCTACTGAGACAGGTATACAACTGGTGAGGCAAAGGATGCCATTAAAATGTTAATGCACTTTAACTCTGATGCTGAGTATGTGCAAGCAAAGAAAATTCTTAGGGATAGATTTGGAAACAAAAGCATCATAGCTGACGCTTACACAAATAAGTTAATGAATTGGCTACCAATCTCTCCGCATAATGGTCCAGCATTAACAGCATTCTCAGATTTTTTGAAGTGCTGTTTAGCTGCAATAAAACACACTTCTCATTTGTCATTTCTGAATGACCCTAGAGAGCAGAGAAAGGTGCTAGCAAAACTCCCTGAACATATTGTTCATGACTGGAGAAAGCAAGCGATGATATATCTTGATACTAACAGTAGTAACAACACTCCTAGTAGAAATGAAGAGCACCACCCACCCTTTGAAATGTTATGTGAATTTGTCCAGAAAGAAGCAAAAGGAGCAAGCAATCCTTTTTTTTCCTGGAATTCAGTAAGTAGGGAAGTAAATCATTGGATCAAAACTCACACAAAGGCAACCAATTGGAAACCAAGGGAATCAAACATCATGACAAAGAATAGAGGGAGTAGAACTTTCATGGCTAAAGCAACTGAGGAAAAACCAATGTGGTCATTCCAAAGTAAAGTAAATGTACAAGCCAACAAACAGTATCCCAAGGACCTGGAAAGGAAAGGACGATTCTGTCACTACTGTACAAAGGATCATGATTTAGATGATTGCAAGGAATTTGCCAAACTTGATGGTAATACTAGGTACAAATTTGCTAAAGAAAAATGGTTATGTACAGGGTGTCTAAAAATGGGTCACAAAGGAAAGGATTGTAGAAGGAAAGTTTGTAATGTCAGAGATACCATCCCACAGCTCTTCACAATGATGATATGACAAGAACTGAGAGCCAAAAGGTGCCAGCACAAGCAACTTAGCCTAAAGATGATAAACCCACAGTAGTAGCAAATAAGGTCAAAGTTACAGAATCAGTGACACATGACAGGCACACCATGATAGTTCCTGTATGGTTACATCATGTTAGTAATGAAGAGAATAAAGTTTTAGTGTATGCCCTGCTGGATGAGCAGTCTGATGCTTCATTCATCAAGGAAAGCACTCTGAATAAATTGGGAGTTAGTGGACCATCAGTGTCACTCAATATCCACACAGTAAGTGGATAACAAATCACTGATTCTATCAAAATTCATGGACTTAAAGTAAGAGGTTATAATGAAGAAGTGGAAATATCAATCCCTTCAGCATATTCAACAGAAAACATTTCAGCTGGGCAGAGTCAGATACCAAGGCCCAAGACTGCTTGTGAATGGCCCCATTTAAAGGCAATCTCTGACAAACTAATGAAATATGACCCAAACGTTGATATAGGACTCCTCATTGGTTTTGATTGTGCAGAAGCCATTATGGCAGAAGAGCAAATAGCAGGTGATAGCAAGAAGCATCCCTATGCTCGTAGGACAGAGCTAGGTTGGGGGATCATTGGTAGAATCTCACCCCATTCAAGTCCAGTGGAGGATACGGTGGTAGTCTACAGAACAATGACACAAGAAGTAGAAATCAATGAAGAAAAGAGGGTTAATTTCTTAGTGGTTCCTACTAAAACCAAAGATATGATTAATCCTCCTCAAGTGAGAGATATGTTTGAACTTGACTTCAGTGATAGAGAGTCAGCTGACACTCCATTATCATATGAAGATAAAAGGTTTATGAGTAAGATGAAAGAAGGAGTACATCAGCTGAAGGATGGCCATTATGAGTTGCCCCTTCCTCATAAAGATGATAACGTCAAGTTTCCAAACAACAAAACTATTAGCAGAGCAGAGACTCAATAAGTTAAGAGCTAAACTTGGGAAGGATAATCAACACAAAGATGATTACAAAGTGTTCATGGATGATATGATTACAAAAGGTTATGCAGAGGTAGTACCGACAAAGGATTTAGTTAGGAATGATGGTAAGGTCTGGTACATTCCACATCATGGAGTCTATCATCCGAGAAAGCCAAAGAAGTTGAGAGTTGTATTTGACTGTAGTGCAAACTACAGGAACCAGTCATTAAACAGTCACCTGTTACAAGGCCCAGACCTTACCAACAAACTTATTGGAGTGTTGTGTAGGTTTAGGCAAGAAAGCATTGCACTTGTATGTGATATAGAAGCAATGTACCATCAAGTGAAGGTCAACCCAGAACACAGAGACATGTTAAGATTCCTTTGGTGGGAAAATGGCAACCTTAATAATGAGATAGCTGAATACAGGATGACAGCTCACCTGTTTGGAGCTACATCATCTCCAAGTGTAGCCAACTTTGCACTTAAGAAAGCTGCAGATGACTACGGGTGTGGAACTGATGCAGCCAAGTTTGTAAGAAACAACTTTTATGTTGATGATGGTTTGAAGTCAGTAGCTACAATGGATGAAGCTGTCACTCTTATTCAGCAGAGCAAAGAATTATGTTACAAGGGAGCTTTTAACCTTCATAAGTTCTTGTCAAACAACAAAGATGTATTAGCTGCAATTTCTCCTCATGAGAGAGCAGATGGAATTAAAAGTTTGGATTTTAGTAAGAATGAAGACACACTGCCTATAGAAATAACTTTGGGAGTTGAGTGGTGCATAGAATCTGACACATTTCAATTTAGAATAAAGCTGAAAGACAAGCCACTCACCAGGAGAGGCATTCTGTCAACAGTGAGCTCTATATATGATCCATTAGGTCTAGTGTCACCTCTCATACTGACTGGAGAGCAAATTTTACAAGAATTATGTAAGAATGCAGTTCAGTGGGATAATGAGGTGCCAGATTATGTCAAACCTAAATTGATAAAGTATCTTCTGATCATGATGGCCTAGTAAGAAAGGTTAAGGTCCTGGTGTCAGACTGTAATCTCGACAACCAGGGAAGATGCACAAAGGCAAACAGGACCATCATAGAGAGGCCAATACATAGTCTAGTATTGCTGTTAGAAGGTAATGCATAATAATAGACCGGAGCATCCTCGCCAAGGAGCCAGTGTAACAAAACATATTATGTGCTAATCCTAGTTTTAAGGTACATACTAATGTTAATTTAAGGTAAATTGTTGCACAATTTAGGGGAGCCATGTTACTGTATGTAAAGTGTATGTACCTCATGTCATTATTCCTCGGCATTTATAAGTGAAATGTTCAATAGTTTTCTATTTGCATGAAAACGTGTAATATGTGTAAGTATCAGTATTCAATGCTACATTAAGCACCGAAGCCGATGCTTACTTGTTGGTAGAGTGTGGTTAACCCATTGGTCGCCTGCGGGCATCACTCACGGCCAAGTCGCGCTCAGACAAAGACGGGCAGGATGGTGACCGAGGTAAATACTTTAATTTTGTAGTAAAAACTGATTGTCATAGTGCCAAGTTAATTGCATGTATTGTTAATAAATATTGTAATATGTTGAAAGTGTTTAATATCAGTGTATAATGTTATTTTGTAAGAAATTGAGACTGAGAACTTGTTCGCAGTTCTTACAGTCATGCCTACCTCATCAATAAATGTGTCAGGGAGAACTGCCTTTCCTCGACCCTACGATGATGGGTGTGATCAGTAAAACAGATCACCTGAGAGTCAATTGATGCCCAGCCGGTGCAGCTACACCAGGGCCTATAAGTATCATTAAATCATCACGGCCTTAACAACAACAGCAGCAAAAAGCAACACCACAATTTTTCCAGAGAGGAACTCCTGACACTCTCGACTCAGCAGTTCGTCATTATTATTTGCCTACTCATTCTTCGCTTCACCGGCAGCGTGGGACACTTTGACGGCTGAGGTCGATGCTGTGAGTAGCGTTGTCATAAGCATCAGTGAACTCAGAAAAAAATTCAAATTCACTGACACCAAGGATAAAAATTTGGATAACTTCACAGGGAACACAGCTACAGCTGAGAAACGGTTCCATTTGAAATATTTAGGACATAAACAATGATGTGATGATTGGGAATGGCTCATTATATAGCGAATGCTATAGTAGACACCTGCCAAAACGATAATTACTCCCAGTGAAGTCTAAAGCACTGTTCAGGGGGTGCTGTGAACTTATCATTAAACCCAGCTGTGACCTCACTGAACGTTTCCCTTTGTATCTCACAACACAAGGGGGCAGTCACAGCCTGCCCTCTAAAGACAACTCTCTTCCTCCACACAAAACTACAAGCACCTAATAACACACACACCCTTCACTCAAAAATTTTAAAATCATCATGGCGACTCCTACACCAGCCTCAGAGTCCCCATCTAGGGAGGGGACCATAAATGTCCCCACATCGGACTGCCTTTCTGTCGACAACCCTAAGTGTCTTGACACCCCCCCTCAACTTTTTCTTCATTAACTTCTGCAACATTCGCGGTCTAAGATCTAATTTTCAATCTGTAGAACACCACCTCTCCTCTTCTAAACCTCATCTTCTTTTCCTCACTGAAACTCAGGTGTCTGAGGCAACTGACAGTAGCCCCTTTTCTGTTCCCTCCTACTTTCTCTATCCTCATTTTCGATCCAAAGCTGGATGCTGCATTTATGTGCGCAATGACTTAACCTGCTCTCGTGCCCACGCTCTTGAATCTTCTGAGTTTTCCATCATCTGGCTATGACTACAGAGTCACTCTCATACTAAATTTATTTGTGCTGTATATCTCTCACCTAACTCCTCTGACTATAAGAAATTCTTTGACTACTTAACTTCCAAAGTGGAGCACATTCTGACCCTCTTCCCCTTCGCAGAGATCTCCATTCTTGGAGACTTCAATGTTCACCACCAGCTTTGGCTTTCCTCTCCCTTCACTAACCATCCTGGTGAACTAGCCTACAACTTTGCTATCCTACATGACCTAGAACAATTAGTGCAACACCCTACTCGTTTTCCTGACTGTCTTGGAGATATGCCCAACATTCTTCACCTTTTCCTGACCTCTAATCCTTCTGCTTATGCTGTCACCCTTTCTTCTCTGTTGGGCTCCTCCGATCATAATCTCATATCTTTATCTTGTCCTATTGCTCCAATCCCTCCTCAGGACCTCTCTAAGCGAAGGTACCTGTAGCCGCACCGGCTGGGCATCAATTGGCTCTCAGGTGATCTGTTTTACTGATCACACCCATCATCATAGGGTCGAGGAAAGGCAGTTCTCTCTATGACATTTATTGATGAGGTAGGCATGACCGTAAGAACTGCGAACAAGTTCTCGGTCTCAATTTCTTACAAAATAACATTATACACGGATATTAAACACTTTCAACATATTACAATATTCATTAACAATACATGCAATTGACTTGGCACTATGACAATCAGTTTTTACTACAAAATTAAAGTATTTACCTCGGTCACCATCCTGCCTGTCTTTGTCTGAGCGCGACTTGGCCGTGAGTGATGCCCGCAGGCGACTAGCAGGTTAACCCCACACTACCAACAAGTGAGCATCGGCTTCGGTGCTTAATATAGCATTAAATACTGATACTTACACATATTACACGTTTTCATACAAATAGAAAACTATTGAACATTTCACTTATATATGCCGAGGAATAATCACATGAGGTACATACGCTTTACACACAGTAACATGGCTCCCCTAAATTGTGTAACAATTTACCTTAAATTAAGATTAGTATGTACCTTAAAACTAGGATTAGCACATAATATGTTTTGTTACATTGGCTCCTTGGCGGGGATGCTCCGGTCTATTATTATGCATTACCTTCTAACAGCAATACTAGACTATGTATTGGCCCCTCTATGATGGTCCTGTTTGCCTTTATGTGTCTTCCCTGGTTGTCAAGATTACAGTCTGAAACCAGGACCTTAACCTTTCTTATTAGGCCATCATGATCAGGAGATACTTCTGTTACTCTTCCCAGTTTCCACTGGTTCCTTGCTAAATTCTGATCTTTGATGATAACTATGTCATTTACACTGAGATTCCTCTTTGGTGTTGTCCACTTATTTCTAAGTTGTAGGAATTGCACATACTCCTTTTTCCACATTATTATATTCAAGTTCTCCCTTCAAGAGTTTATGGATTCTAACTGACACCACTGCTGCTGTTAGTTCTAGTCTGGGAATTGTCATGGTTTTTAGAGGTGTGACACGTGACTTTGCCATTACTAATGCACAATGAATTTGGCCAGTCTTGCTAATTAATCTAATATATGAGCACTGGCCATATCCCTCTTGACAGGCATCTGAAAAGTGATGGAGTTCAACCTTTTCTACTTCCCCAAAGTCATCAGGTTTGTAGCATCTAGGTACCTTTAACTGATCTAGTTTGTGCAGCTCATCCTTCCATTTTATCCATTTAGGTTTGACATAATCTGGCACCTCTTCATCCCATTCAACTGCATTCTTACATAATTCTTGTAAAATTTGCTTTCCAGTCAGTATGAGAGGTGACACTAGACCTAATGGATCATATATAGAGCTCACTGTTGACAGAATGCCTCTCCTGGTGAGTGGCTTGTCTTTCAGCTTTATTCTAAATTGAAATGTGTCAGATTCTATGCACCACTCAACTCCCAAAGTTATTTCTATAGGCAGTGTGTCTTCATTCTTACAAAAATCCAAACTTTTAATTCCATCTGCTCTCTCATGAGGAGAAATTGCAGCTAATACAGCTTTGTTGTTTGACAAGAACTTATGAAGGTTAAAACCTCCCTTGTAACATAATTCTTTGCTCTGCTGAATAAGAGCGACAGCTTCATCCATTGTAGCTACTGACTTCAAACCATCATCAACATAAAAGTTGTTTCTTACAAACTTGGCTGCATCAGATCCACACCCGTAGTCATCTGCAGCTTTCTTAAGAGCAAAGTTGGCTACACTTGGAGATGAAGTAGCTCCAAACAGGTGAGCTGTCATCCTGTATTCAGCTATCTCATTATTAAGGTCACCATTTTCCCACCAAAGGAATCTTAACATGTCTCTGTGTTCTGGGTTGACCTTCACTTGATGGTACATTGCTTCTATATCACATACAAGTGCAATGCTTTCTTGCCTAAACCTACACAACACTCCAATAAGTTTGTTGGTAAGGTCTGGGCCTTGTAACAGGTGACTGTTTAATGACTGGTTCCTGTAGTTTGCACAACAGTCAAAGACAACTCTCAACTTCTTTGGCTTTCTTGGATGATAGACTCCATGATGTGGAATGTACCAGACCTTACCATCATTCCTAACTAAATCCTTTGTCGGTACAACCTCTGCATAACCTTTTGTAATCATATCGTCCATGAACACTTTGTAATCACCTTTGTGTTGATTATCCTTCTCAAGTTTAGCTCTTAACTTCTTGAGTCTCTGCTCTGCTAATAGTTTGTTGTTTGGAAGCTTGACGTTATCATCTTTAAGAGGAAGGGGCAACTCATAATGGCCATCCTTCAGCTGATGTACTCCTTCTTTCATCTTACTCATAAACCTTTTATCTTCATATGATGATGGAGTGTCAGCTGACTTTCTATCACTGAAGTCAAGTTCAAACATATCTCTCACTTGAGAAGGATTAATCATCTCTTTGGTTTTAGTAGGAACCACTAAGAAATTAACCCTCTTTTCTTCATTGATTTCTACTTCTTGTGTCACTGTTCTGTAGACTACCACTGTATCCTCCAATGGACTTGAATGGGGTGACATTTTACCAATGATCCCCCAACCTAGCTCTGTCCTACAAGCATAGGGATGCTTCTTGCTATCACCTGCTATTTGCTCTTCTTCCATAATAGCTTCTGCACAATCAAGACCAATGAGGAGTCCTATGTCAACGTTTGGGTCATATTTCATTAGTTTGTCAGAGATTGCCTTTAAGTGGGGCCAGTCACAAGCAGTCTCGGGCCTTGGTATCTGACTCCGTCCAGCTGAAATGTTTTCTGTTGAATATGCTGAAGGGATTGATATTTCCACTTCTTCATTATAACCTCTTACTTTAAGTCCATGAATTTTGATAGAATCAGTGATTTGTTTTCCACTTATTGTGTGGATATTGAGTGACACTGATGGTCCACTAACTCCCAATTTATTCAGAGTGCTTTCCTTGATGAATGAAGCATCAGACTGCTCATCCAACAGGGCATACACTAAAACTTTATTCTCTTCATTACTAACATGATGTAACCATACAGGAACTATCATGGTGTGCATGTCATGTGTCACTGATTCTGTAACTTTGACCTTATTTGCTACTACTGTGGGTTTATCATCTTTAGGCTGAGTTGCTTGTGCTGGCACCCTTTGGCTCTCAGTTCTTGTCATATCATCATTGTGAAGAGCTGTGGGATGGTATCTCTGACATACTTTACAAACTTTCCTTCTTCTACAATCCTTTCCTTTGTGACCCATTTTTAGACACCCTGTACATAACCGTTTTTCTTTAGCAAATTTGTACCTAGTATTACCATCAAGTTTGGCAAATTCCTTGCAATCATCTAAATCATGATCCTTTGTACAGTAGTGACAGAATCGTCCTTTCCTTTCCAGGTCCTTGGGATACTGTTTGTTGGCTTGTACATTTACTTTACTTTGGAATGACCACATTGGTTTTTCCTCAATTGCTTTAGCCATGAAAGTTCTACTCCCTCTATTCTTTGTCATGATGTTTGATTCCCTTGGTTTCCAATTGGTTGCCCTTGTGTGAGTTTTGATCCAGTCATTTACTTCCCTACTTACTGAATTCCAGGAAAGAAATGGATTGCTTGCTCCCTTTGCTTCTTTCTGGACAAATTCACATAACATTTCAAAGGGTGGGTGGTGCTCTTCATTGCTACTAGAAGTGTTATTACTGTTAGTATCAAGATATATCATCGCTTGCTTTCTCCAGTCATGAACAACATGTTCAGGGAGTTTTGCTAGCACCTTTCTCTGCTCTCTAGGGTCATTCAGAAATGACAAATAAGAAGTGTGTTTCATTGCAGCTAAACAGCACTTCAAAAAATCTGAGAATGCTGTTAATGCTGGACCATTATGCGGAGAGATTGGTAGCCAATTCATTAACTTATTTGTGTAAGCATCAGCTATGATGCTTTTGTTTCCAAATCTATCACTAAGAATTTTCTTTGCTTGCACATACTCAGCATCAGAGTTAAAGTGCATTAACATTTTAATGGCATCCTTTGCCTCACCAGTTGTATACCTCTCTAAGTAGGCAAGTCTCTCTTTACCAATAGAAGTTTTAGACTCTACATAAGTTTCAAAGTTTTTCAACCAACTTGGAAATTCCATGGGTTCTCCATCAAAAGTGTTAGGTTCTATTGGAGGGAGGCTCCACTTGGGATCAGGTATGTTGATTGCAAAGGTTCCCCCAGGATGGGAAAAGGATTGATGATTCTGTCTCACATTATTCACATTATTAGGCATGTTGACATTATGAGTGTGTCTACGAGAGCTTGGTACAAGACTTTGAGCTGTAGGGTTGAGATTTATTACCTGAGGTTCACTAAATATTTGTCCATGTACTTCATTTGTCATCAATTCATTATCTCTATTGCAAGAAGAAGGTTCCTGTGGGTCATGGAATGTAACATATTTGTGAGGCATGGCATTGTCACTTTGTTGATTTGCAATTGCTTGTGCTTTCATTTCATTTTGTGACTCTATGTATTGTTGAAGATAACTTTGCTTCTCTACACTTTCATCATTACCTGGAAGCATTTTTACTTCTTCTTCAACTAAGCTAAGAGCATTAAGTTCTGCACTAGCAACTGCTAAATCTCTCTCTTTCTTTTTCTTTGCAAACATTGCCTGGTCTCTTGCTAACATAACTTCTGCCTCTGCTTTTGTCTTAGCAAACATAACTTCTGCCTCTGCTAAACTATCATGATATTCCATTTCCTTTCTAAGTCTGGTTACCTTTGCTGCTGCTTCTTGCTTTCTTTGTGCTGATGAACGTGATGAAGTAGATGAGACTCTAGAATGTCTAGACCGTTTGCTAGAACAAATTGATCCTCTGTCATTCTTTAACTCCTTTCTTTTACATTCTATACTTTCTAATATTTCATGGTGAACTTGTTGATTGTGTTCCAGCTCTTCATTTAGCTCCTCTGACCTTTCTGGCTCTAGTTCCACCAGCTTTGTGTATTCCACTTAATACTAATGAAATGCCTCTATTACTTCACTTGACATGGGCTCTAATTCAAAGGGGCTAATTACAATTTTTAGTCCTTTCTTAATTTTGCTGGTAACACTGCTCCATTTACGCTTACAGGACTCTGCTCTTCCTTTGGTTACACTGACTTGATATTCTCTTCCTTTGTCGGTCGCCACTCGCTCCCTGACACTAACTTCTTCAATACAAGTTTGATCCCTGTCCACTTGCTCACCCTCACCTTCCCTAAGGCCATCTACGGCATTAATTTCCTCAGTATCAGACATATCTAACAACTTAATTGTGTCAATACTGAGACACTGAAAGAGCAATTAAAATTACCACTCTTAATACTTGCTAATTGTGGGTAATTTTCACTTAGGCTACTCAATTCAGTGCACATACATACTATTACGAGTATACTTTCTTGCCTGTGACCATGGGTTCTACAAAATGGTGGCGAGGCACAGTGGGTAGAAGGGAGTGGTTGTTGTCAAGGGTAGAGCTGACCCCGGGGCCTCAGAGCTCAACCTTTAGGCTTACGTCAGCATCCCCTCGTCCTGTGACTCACTCTTGCTACGGTTTCACATGGAGCCAATTTCTTGCTTGTAGGTCGAGTTCTTGCTGTAGCCGTACCGGCTGGGCATCAATTGGCTCTCAGGTGATCTGTTTTACTGATCACACCCATCATCGTAGGGTCGAGGAAAGGCAGTTCTCTCTCTGACGTTTATTGATGAGGTAGGCATGACCGTAAGAACTGCGAACAAGTTCTCGGTCTCAATTTCTTACAAAATAACATTGTACACGGATATTAAACACTTTCAACATATTACAATATTTATTAACAATACATGCAATTGACTTGGCACTATGACAATCAGTTTTTACTACAAAATTAAAGTATTTACCTCGGTCACCATCCTGCCCGTCTTTGTCTGAGCGCGACTTGGCCGTGAGTGATGCCCGCAGGCGACTAGCAGGTTAACCCCACACTACCAACAAGTGAGCATCGGCTTCGGTGCTTAATATAGCATTAAATACTGATACTTACACATATTACACGTTTTCATGCAAATAGAAAACTATTGAACATTTCACTTATATATGCCGAGGAATAATCACATGAGGTACATACGCTTTACACACAGTAACAGTGCCTCTGACGTTTTGCCTCTGCTAGTTGGGGGGACCTGAGGAGGTACTTTGCTGATTTTCCTTGGAATGACTACTGCTTCCATGTCAGAGACCCGTCTTTGTGTGCTGAACGCATAACAGAGGTGATAGTGTCTGGCATGGAGGCGTACATTCCTCGCTCTTTTTCTTGTCCTAAACCTTCTAAACCTTGGTTTAACACAGCTTGTTCTCGTGCTATACATAATAGAGAGGTGGCCCAGAAAGGGTACTTAAGCCTTCCATCACCAGAATCTCATGCACTTTATATTTCTGCCCGGAACCATGCCAAGTCTGTTCTCCAACTAGCCAAAACTCCTTCATTAACAGAAAGTGTCAAAACCTTTCAAGATCTAACTCCCCTTGTGATTTCTGGGATCTAGCCAAAAAAATCTCCAATAACTTTGCTTTTTCTTCTTTCCCTCCTCTATTTCAACCAGATGGCACCACTGCTATCACATCTATTTCTAAAGCTGAACTCTTCGCTCAAACCTTTGCTAAAACACTCTATATTGGACGATTCTGGGCTTATTCCTCCTTCTCCTCCACCCTCTGACTACTTCATGCCACGTATTAAAATTCTTCGCAATGATGTTTTCCATGCCCTCGCTGGCCTAAACCCTCGTAAGGCTTATGGACCTGATGGGGTCCCTCCTATTGTTCTCCAAAACTGTGCCTCCGTGCTTGCACCTTGCCTAGTCAAACTCTTTCAGCTCTGTCTGTCAACATCTACCTTTCCTTCTTGCTGGAAGTTTGCCTACATTCAACCTGTTCCTAAAAAATGGTGACCGTTCTAATCCCTCAAACTACCGTCCTATTGCTTTAATTTCCTGCCTATCTAAAGTTTTTGAATCTATCCTCAACAGGAAAATTCTTAAATCATCTATCACTTCACAACCTTCTATCTGATCGCCAGTATGGGTTTCTGGCTTTCCTTACTGAGTCTTGGTCATCCTCTTTTAGAGATTTTGGTGAAACTTTTGCTGTTGCCTTGGACATATCAAAAGCTTTTGATAGAGTCTGGCACAAAGCTTTGATTTCCAAACTACCCTCCTACAGCTTCTATCCTTCTCTCTGTAACTTCATCTCAAGTTTCCTTTCTGACCGTTCTATTGCTGCTGTGGTAGATGGTCACTGTTCTTCTCCTAAATCTATTAACAGTGGTGTTCCTCAGGGTTCTGTCCTGTCACCCACTCTCTTCTTATTATTCGTTAATGATCTTCTAAACCAAACTTCTTGTCCTATCCACTCCTACGCTGATGATACCACCCTGCACTTTTCCACGTCTTTTCACAGACGTCCAACCCTTCAGGAGGTAAACATTTCACGCAGGGAAGCCACAAAACGCTTGACTTCTGATCTTTCTAAAATTTCTGATTGGGGCAGAGCAAACTTGGTGTTGTTCAATACCTCAAAAACTCAATTCCTCCATCTATCAACTCGACACAACCTTCCAGACAACTATCCCCTCTTCTTCAGTGACACTCAACTGTCCCCCTCTTCTACATTGAACATCCTCGGTCTGTCCTTTATTTATAATCTGAACTGGAAACTTCACATCTCATCTCTAGCTAAAACAGCTTCTATGAAGTTAGGTGTTCTGAGATGTCTCCGCCAGTTTTTCTCACCCCCCCCCCAGCTGCTAACTCTGTACAAGGGCCTTATTCGTCCATGTATGGAATATGCTTCACATGTCTGGGGGGGTTCCACTCATACTGCTCTTCTAGACAGGGTGGAATCAAAAGCTTTTCGTCTCATCGACTCCTCTCCTCTAACTGACTATCTTCAGCCTCTCTCTCACCGCCGCAATGTTGCTTATCTAGCTGTCTTTTACCGCTATTTTCCCGCTATCTTGCTAACTGCATGCCTTCCCTCCTTCCGCGGCCTTGCTGCACAAGACTTTCTTCTTTCTCTCACCGCTATTCTGTCCACCTCTCTAACGCAAGAGTTAACCAGTATTCTCAATCATTCATCCCTTTCTCTGGTAAACTCTGGAACTCCCTGCCTGTTTCTGTATTTCCACCTTCCTATGACTTGAATTCCTTCAAGAGGGAGGTTTCAAGACACTTATTCATCAATTTTTGACCACTGCTTTGACTCTTTTATGGGACTGGGACAGGAGAAGTTAGGAGGAGGTGTAGCCTTGCAGTTAGCAAGATGAGAAAAGCAGTTAGCATGAAAATAGGGGTAGAAGACAGTAAGAGATTCAAGATTGTGGTGATGAGAGAGGCTGAAAACAATTAGAGGAGAGGAGTTGAGATGAAAAGCTTTTGATTCTACCCTGTCTAGAAGAGCAGTATGAGTGGAATACCCTCTCCCCCCCACAGACATGTAAAGCATACTCCATATATGGACGGATAAGGCCCCTGTACAGAGTTAGCAGCTGGAAGTGTGGGAAAAACTGGCAGAGATGTCTCAGAATGCCAAACTTCATAGAAGCTGTTTTTATCTAGAGATGATATGTGAAGTTTCCTGTTTAGATTATAAGTAAAGGGCAGGCTGAGGATGTTCATTGTAGAAGAGGATATTTGAATGTCTTTGAAGAAGAGGGGATAGTTGTCTAGTAGGTTGTCTCAAATTGATAGATGGAAGAACTGAGTTTTTGAGGCATTGAACAATACTAAGTTTTCTCTTAAAAATCAGAAATTTTAGAGATCAGAAATCAGGCATTCTGTGGCTCCCCTGCGTGGTTGCCAACCTGTTTGCTTAGCACTTTGCTAGTGTCTCCAGAAAGGACCCTAATTGACCTATGGCACTTCATCATTGACATTTGGATCTGTTGGCATCAATTTTGCTGCTTCTGGTGGAGAGTCATAATGTCCTTTTTTTTTTTTTTTTTTTTTTTTTTTTTTTTTTTTTTGTCTGAGCTATGCTTGGTCATGATTCATCCCTGGGTCCCAATGACATCCCATATTCCTTTTTGCACCACATGTCAGAAGCTTTCATATTTTTACTTGATCTCTGTAACTTAAATTGGATTACTGGTGATTTTCCATTTTGGGATGTTGCAGTAATTATCCCCATTCCAAAGCCTAGAAAAGACCATCAGCTAGCAACTAATTATTGTTGAGTTTCCTTAACCTCATGTATTTGTAAATTGCTGGAAAAGATGATAAATGTCAGGGTTAAGTGGTACATGGAGAGAAAATTATTTGTCACCCGGTCAGTATGGCTTTAGGCAAATGAGGTCTACATCTGATGTTCTTTTACCTCTAGAATCTTCTATATGTGAAACATTCACTAGTAAACAGCATCATGTTACAATATTTTTTGATCTGGAGAAAGCATATGACACAGCTTGATGCCATGGCATTTTTACTCAGTCTGCTTGAGTTTCGTCTCCATGGCCAACTCCATATTTTTATACAGCAGTTTTTTCTCATAATTTTTTACAGGTATAGATTGGGGGCATTCTGTCTGAAGCTTGCCCACTTGAGTATGATCTGCTGCAAGGAAGTATACTCAGTGTTATCTCTTTTCACTGTGGCTATAAACAGTGTCATTGGTGTGCTTCCAGGACTTTGTGGTAGCTTATATGTCGATGACTTGTCAGTCTTCTTTTCTGCGGTGTGGATGCCTTAGATTGAGAGGATGTTGCAATTAGCAATTAATAGGATTTTTTCGGGGATTTCATTTCTTGGCTTTGAAGACTGTGGCCATACATTTTTGCTGTTCATCCTGACCCAGATTTGTATCTATATGATTGAAGAATCTCTTGTGTGAAAAAAAACTCTTTTCCTGGAATTTGTATTTGATAGATGCCTGACTGGGGTACCTCACCTTCATTATATTAAGGCAGCATATATGAAAGCATTGTCACTCCTTAGGGTCTTGGCTCGTTCCTCTTGAGGAGCTGATAGATAGACCCTCCTTCTCTTGCACCAAACTCTTATTCTTTCTCTTAGTTGGAGTATGGTTGTGAGGTTTATTCCTCTGCTACTTTGTGTGTTGGACTGTACACCATGCCAGTGTTCCCCTGACAACTGGTATATTCCACTCATCCCCAATCCCTACCTTACTGGTGGATGATGGTGTCCTTCCATTGGGCTTGTATCACCAGTCCTTGTTGTGGAGGTGTTGGTATCAAGTCCAACGTCTTCCTGATTCTGTTTCTTGTGCATCAGTCTCCCATGATTCACGTTCCCATCTAAATGTGTCTTACTTGAGTTTGCCTAAACCTTTCAGTGTTAAGATTGCATCTGCTATGGTGGCATTAAGTATACCTTCAGTTTCTGTATATCCCTGTATGTGTCTGTATGTCCTAAAGTTGGTTATTGGCAATTCCCAGACATTTCTGTCTCCATTATTCTTGGAATGTTATTCCACACATTCCAACTCCATCCCTGTACTTATGGACGGCTCAAAATTTGACAGTGGAGTTGGATTTGGATCTTTCCCTCATTCTCTCATGGTGATAGCCCTCCCAGTGTTGCCTCTGCTTTTTTTCGACCAAGCTGTCTGCCATTATTTTAGTTTTAAGAATTATTTTTACTCTTCTCACCTCATCTTTTACAATTTTTAATGACTCTTGCAGTGTTCTTTCCACTGTTCAACATTTTAGCCCTTCTTCCCTTCACCCACTTGTCTTATCAATTCTTGAGTGGATCTATCTTTTACAACACAGAGGCTACCATTTTGGATATTGCTGAGCCCCTACACATGTTGGACTTCTGGGAATGAGAAGACTGATAGACGGAGTAAAGAGGCAGCAACTCAGGTTGCTCCTTCCACCCCCATTCTCTTTCATGACTTATACTCCAGTGTAAGGATGGCAGTTCTTGTTGGTTGGCAGGGCAGGTGGGAGGATTTGGTTGCAACCACTAAGAAGGGGGAGATAACTTCTGTAACTTTCTGTCCATGGACATATGTTCATGTGCAGGAGTGCTGCTCAGAAACTGCACTGCCTGTCTCAAGATGGGTCACACACATCTCACTCATGGTTACCTCATGCTTCGAGAAACCCAACCATTTTGTGATGACTGCTTAGTTCCCCTTACAGTGTGATACTTTCTAGTGGAGTGTCCTAGTCTGGTGGAGCTGCTGGAGCAATATCTTTTCTGTTGTCGCAATGAGGATGGGATTTTCCAGATGTCACTGATGCTTGGAGAGAGGGCTCTCTCCCCTTGACATGAAGTCCTTATATTTGTGTAGAAGGCTGGTCTTCTAAACAAATTATAGATTACCTTTTAACTGTTCTTATTTTATTTATTTTATCAGTAATATAGTATTGGGCGGAGCTTTATCCATGCAGTGGGAGAACATGGAGGCGAGTGAGGAAGACATGTAACAAACAACATTGGGTCTTGGGGCCTGGGTCAGTAAGGTCAGTGTTTTGGTTACACAACAAACAGCACCAGATATCTGGGTCAGTGGGGTCACTGTCTTGGGCATATAATGAACAACACCAGATATCTGGGTCTGTGGGGTCAGTGTCTTGGATATGAGATGAACAATGCCAGACACTTTGATCTGGGTCAGTGGGGTCAGTACAACCTCACTTTAAATTAAATTAAATTAATTAATACATTAAAACACCAACCCTCTCATTTTTAGCACTTAAGGTTTTGTTGGTTCATCCCATTTTCCCTTTTTATGTTTACTTTTAACATTTCTTTGGTCTTTTAACATTTTTACCATAAATATAATTTTGCTTTTAATATCAGTATTTTAAACCACAATCTTTGTTGCTTTAAAAATTTTGTAGTGGCCCCATATGACTGTGATGTTGTGGCACCATGACCTAAATCAATCAATCGTCCTCTGTCGGGTGGCTGACTAGATGGTATGACAGTGTGTCAGGTATGCAGAGTTGCTTCCCCACTTGTCACTAAGCCATGAGGCTTCTTGAGGGTTGTCTACCTCATCAAGTATATAATCATTGAATATATGGATGAGAGGGCAATGGTCTGTGACATGCTTGAAAGTTTGTAAGCTTTTCAAGTAGTACCCATACTCGTGCATTTTCCAAACTGTGGCCAGCATTTCCATCTCTGTTGTGGCATACTGCATCTCAGTATTTGTGAGGAAGTGTGAACCACATTGCACAAGCCAACATTTGCCTCACCTTGTGGTCCTGCAGCAAGACATAACCAATGCTGTAGAGGTGTGGAGGATGGTGGGCAAGTGTGGGTCTGACATTGTCAAGAATGGTGGACTGGACAGGGACATCTTGACTCACTGGAATGTGGCATCGTGGTCGGACATCCATATAAAGAGATGCTGTGGGATCAGTAAGGGGGTGTAATGGCTCAGCTGTGGCATACATATCAGGCAAAAACTCAGCAAGCTGGTTTATCAGACCCATAAAGTGAGGTTTGCTGGCATCAAGAATTCTCTGATAGCCTGTGCCTTGCCCGGGTCTGCTATGATTCCAGCAGCTGACAGCACATACCCACAGAACTTGACAGCAGGTGTGGCCATGTTGAGGGTGATACTGTTGGCATGGCACCTGGCCAGGACTTGGTGGATGCACTGTAGGTATGGCATGAACTCATCATAGATAAGGATGTCATCTACCACTGTGACACAGTTTGTGACACCTTGTAGGGCTGCATCTCCATGGCAGCAAAAGGCTTCCCCTGTCGCTGTGAAGCCTATGGGGCCATGCCTGTATTTGTAGCTGCCATATGGCATTATAAATGTAGTCAGGTATTGGCCCTCCTCAGCTTAATCCAATTGCCAATAGCTGTACTGGGCATCTACAGTTGTGAAGAACCTCACCTCTGGCATGACACTCCTGATAGCAGCAAAGGGTGTGGGAAGATGGGTTAGCGGGGCATGAGACTTGACTGTTGAGATTAGACAAGTCAGTTGTGATCCACATGCCACCCTGTGGCTTCAGAACCACTGCTAGTGGGCGGCAACAGGGTGATGTAACATCATCCACAGGTGCGATGATGCCCTATACCTCCATGCTGTCCAGCTCCTCTCGCACTACATCTTGACGCTAGAGGAATCTGCTGAGGTGTGTGTATGGTGAAGGGTTGAGCATCCTTTCGCAAGTGAATCCGCATTGGCAGCCCTGTCACTAGTTGGAGCGGAGATGTCAACAGATCCTCTTTTTTGCACCAGCATGTCAGCAAACTCTTGGAGAAAGTAAGCTTTCGCATCTGCATGAATTGTGATTGCTGTGAACAGCGGTGGTGGCATATGTGAGGAAGGGACAGAGGCAAATGACTTGGTAGGAGTGGGTCGGGGGGAGGTGAGAGGAAGGGAGCGGGCTGAGGTGGCATGGCGGCTTTAGTAACTGTGATGGCATCGACTGCAGTGTTGTCTGCTGCTGCTTTGTGGCCTTGTGTGCCTGCCACTTCTTTCTTTGTGTCCGCTGTGCTGTCTTGCTTGCCTGTACCTGAGTACATCCATGCAGCATGTGTTACTTTTATGGCCTGTGGGAAATGCTTGGGAATGATGGCAAGTTCCCTGCAAGCCCTCTATGAAAAAAGGGGTACAGGGGTACTGAGTGGATGTCGATTTGCTCTCCCATTTGTAAACCCTTCAGTGTAAGCAGAACATAAACAGATCCAAGTGCTTGCTTCATCTGTGTGCCATCAGCAGTGAACCTTAGCACTTGTGGAGGTGACATGAGATCGGCAACTGTTACTCTAATGCTAGACTGGTGACTCAGGCTGTAGCCACACTGGCTGGGCATCAATTGGCTCTCAGGTGATCTGTTTTACTGATCACACCCATCATCGTAGGGTCGAGGAAAGGCAGTTCTCTCTCTGACGTTTATTGATGAGGTAGGCATGACCGTAAGAACTGCGAACAAGTTCTCGGTCTCAATTTCTTACAAAATAACATTATACACTGATATTGAACACTTTCAACATATTACAATATTCATTAACAATGCATGCAATCAACTTGGCACTATGACAATCAGTTTTTACTACAAAATTAAAGTATTTACCTCGGTCACCATCCTGCCCGTCTTTGTCTGAGTGTGACTTGGCCATGAGTGACGCCCGCAGGCAATCAGTGGGCTAACCACACTCTACCAACAAGTGAGCATCGGCTTCGGTGCTTGATATAGCATTGAATACAGATACTTACACACGTTAAACGTTTTCATGCAAATAGAAAACTATTGAACATTTCACTTATGATTGCTGAGGAATAATGACATGAGGTACATACGTTTTACATACAGTAACACTGTGTCTATATGCACAGCTCTACATACCATACAAGTAAATAGCATTCCATATCTCTAAAGCTCTTTCTGTCTCTATGCACAGCTCTACATGCCATACAAGTAAAGAGCATTCCATATCTCTAAAGCTCTTTATGGCTCTTTTTAACATAGAATGGGCCAAAGAATACTACAGCTGAGTATGTAAATGGAGGTGATGGTTCTAGTCTATCAATAGGCAGGTCTGCCATCTTCTGTCCCTGTGTCGTACTTTCAGTTTTACGACAAGTAATGCATTTTGAAATATGTCTTGACACTAAGGATGATTCTCCAACTATCCAGTATCCACATCATCCGATTTCATGTAAAGTTATGCCCCTGCCTTGGTGATTTGCTCTTTTATGGTGGTTAGGTTGGTTATGTGTGAAGTTTTGGGAAGAATGACGATGTCTGGATTCATTTTTCAGATTAGAAAGCTTTAATCTTCTCTTTCCCTCATAACACCATGATCAATGAAGGGGTTCAACTTATAGAGGGAACTGGTCTTGTCTGTCACTTTTGCTCTTTTGCCATTGTCCCCTTTTATTAAAGAATTATAATTAGCAGTTAATTTCAATACATTTATTTAATTTTGGAATGCCTTTGCTTGCTGTTGTTTTATTTTTTTTTCATTTTCAGCTTCTTACACTTCTACATTTACTGGCACATATTTGTCTCCTTTTACTTAAGTATTGTCATCACCTTTTCCTTGGAAGCTGTTCAGAAGCTTAAGGCATACAGCAACTGCCCTCTTTGCTTTTAAGCCAATCAGAGAAATATTCTAATCTCACCAAAATATCTATGGGCTGTTGTGTACCTACAGCATGGCATACAACTTTCTTCACTTCATGATCATTTTAATTTATGATCTTGTATTGAGGATAGCTATCCATTTCACTATGTTGCCAAAGAAATTTGGGCCATTCCACCAGATCTTGTTATATTACAAAGTTAATCTGATGCCATGCCTCGGGATGCATGATCTGCTGGGTTATTATGTCTTCACAAATTTCCACTGATCTTGTGAAGTGTGATCTCTGATTGTCTCTATTCTATTTACAACATATACATGGAATCTCTTTGACTCATTTGCAATGTAACCAAGGACTACCCTGCTGTCTGTCCAAAATATTTCTTCAGCATTCTTGTATTGAGGTTCTCCCTTTAGGAGTTTATGGATTCTGACTGACACCGCTGCTGCTGTTAGTTCTAGTCTGGGAATTGTCATAGTTTTTAAAGGTGTGACGCACAACTTTGCCATTGCTAATGCACAGTGAATTTGGTCAGTCTTGCTAATTAACCTAACATATGAGCACTGGCCATATCCTTCTTGGCAAGCATTTGAAAAGTGATGAAATTCAATCTTTTCCTACCTCACCAAAGTCATCAGGTTTATAACATCCAGGTACTTTTAGCTGATCTAGTTTGTGCAGTTTATTTCTCCATTTTTGTAAAATTTGTTTTCCTCCAACTATGAGACGTAATGGATCATATATAGAGCTGACTGTTGACAGAATGCCTCTCCTGGTGAGTGGCTTGTCTTTCAGCTTTATTCTAAATTGAAATGTGTCATTCTATGCACCACTCAATTCCCAAAGTTCTTTCTATGGGCAGTGTGGCTTCATTTTTACTAAAATCCAAACTTAACTCCATCTGCTCTCTCATGAGAAGTTTCAGCTAATACATCTTTGTTGTGTGACAAGAACTTATGAAGGTTAAAACCTCCATTGTAACATAATTCTTTGTTCTGCTGAATAAGGGTGATAGCTTCATTCATTGACTTCAAATCATCATTAACATCAAAGCTACTTCTTACAAATTTGGCTGCATCAGGTCCACACCCATAGTCATCTACAGCTTTCTTAGTGCAAAATTAGTTACACTTGGAGATGATGTAGCCTCAAACAAGTGATTTGTCATTTTCTATTCAACTATCTCATCATTAAGGTCACCATTTTCCACCAAAGGAAATTTAACATGTCTCTGTTCTAGGTTGACCTTCACTTAATGGTACATTGCTTCTATATCACATAAAAGTGCAATGCTCTCTTGCATAACACTCCAACAAGCTTGTTGGTAAGGTCTGGGCCTTGTAACAGATGACTGTTTAGTGGCAGGTTCCTGTAATTTGCACTACAGTCAAATACAACCCTCAACTTCTTAGGCTTTTGTGGATGATAAGCTCCATGATGTGGAATGTACCAGACTTTACTATCATTTCTAACTAAATCCTTTGCTGGTACAACCCCTGCATACCCTTTGGTAATCATATAATCTTTAAACATCTTGTGATCACTTTTATGTTGATTATCCTTTTCAAGTTTGACTTTTAGTTTCTTGAGTCTGCTCTGCTAACATTTTGTTTTTTGGAAGCTTGATGTTATCATCTTTAAGAGAAAGGGGTAACTCATAATGCCCATCCTTCAGCTGGTGAACTTCTTTCATCTTACTCATAAGCCTTTTATCTTCATATGATAGTGGAGCATCAGCTGAAGTCATCACTGAAGTCAAGTTCAAACATATCCCTCACTTGAGAAGGATTAATCATCTCTTTGGTTTTAGTAGGAACCACTAAGAAATTGACTCTTGTTTCTTCATTAATTCCTACTTTTGTGTTCTGTAGACTACCATTGTATTCTCCATTGGACTTTTATGAGGAGAGATTCTACCAATAATCCCCCTTCCTAGTTTTGTCTTATGTGCATAGGGATGATTTGTCATTATCACCTGCTATTTGCTCTTGTGCTTTAATGGCTGCTGTGCAGTCAAGACCAATGAGAAGTACTATGTTAACATTTGAGTCATATTTCATTAGTTTGTGAGAGATTACCCTCAAGTGGTGCCAGTTACAAGCAGTCTTGGACCTTGGTATCTGATTCTGTCTAGCTGAAATGTTTTCTGATGAATATGGTGAAAGGACTGGTATTTCCACTTCTTCATTATAACCTCTCACTTTAGGTCCATGAACTTTGGTTGAGTCAGTGATTTGTTTTCCACTGTTGTGTGAGTATTAAATGGCACTGTTGAGTCACTAACCTCCAATTTATTTATTTATTTATTTATTTATTTATTTATTATTATTATTATTTTTATTTATTTTTTATTTTTTTGTTTATTATTATTTATTTTTTTTATGTTGGAGGGACACTGAGATGTCAGTCCCCAAGTAAGGTCCAAAGCAGTAGTCAAAAATCGAAGGATAAGTGTCTTGAAACCTCCCTCTTGAAAGAGTTCACATCATAGGAAAGTGGAAATACAGAAGCATAGGGAGTTCCAGAGTTTACCAGAGAAAAGGATGAATGATTGAGAATAATGGTTAATTTTTGCATTAGAGAGGTGGACAATAGGGATGAGAGAAAAAGAAAGTTGTGCAGTGAGGCCGTGGGAGGAGAGGAGGCATGCAGTTAGCAAGATCAGAAGAGCAGTTAGCATGAAAATAGCAGTAGAAGATAGCTAGAGATGCAACATTGCATCAATGAGAAAGAGGCTGAAGACAGGCAGTTAGAGGAAAGGAGTTGAGATGAAAAGTTTTCGATTCCACCCTGTACAATGGAACCTTGGTTTTCGAACTTAATTCGTTCCTGAATGCCATTAGAAATCTGAAATGTTTGAAAACCGAAAGTATTTTCCCCATAGGAATCAATATAAAACAGAATAATCCATTCTCAGACATCTGTCCACCACGTCTTAGCAGATAATGACCAACACTCCCACTGCTAAGATGACTATTCCCCAATATCTCCACCTTAGAAATTTTTTTTATCCAGAAAGGATGTATTGAATAAACTTAGTGACAAAACTCAGCAAAAGATATTGTTTAGACCATGCAGGCATTCTCTTTGTCACCAGTCAAGTGAGGGAAGCCTTACAGAGTGACACAGAGAGGAGCAACCCACTTGCTGCCAAAATGGAGGTAATCATAACACTTAGGGCCGTACTTTTAAAAACTTTCACCAGGCCTGGCGATCGCTTGGAGAAGCTGTGCCAGGCGACCACATGAGTGAGGAAGTCCTTACTTTAAAAAGACAATGTTCGCCAAGGTTGTCAATCGCCAGGGTTGGCAAACATTGGTGGCTGCCAGTACTAACATTTTCTATCCCCACTTGAGTTAGCACATGAGCCACTGAAAATGTGCAGGAAATCCAAGTTTGTTTTGTGACCTGACCGGTCACAAAAAAACTCCTCAATAATTGTGGAAGATATAGGAGAATCTTAAAAACAGGTGAGTGACATTGTTTTTCCTAAATAAAATATAATACATGACAGTGTGAGCGGAATTAAGTTAATTTTGCCCCCTTCTTTTCTTTGCCTGTGGTGTAACTTTGTGTTAGGTAGGTAATGAAAAAATTTATATATAAAATATTTGTAAGATTTTCAAGCCTGTCTTTTGGACATTTTTTTTTCTTTTTTCTGATATATTTTGAGGTTCTGAATTTAGTTAAAAGTTCCTTTAATGTTCTAGAAATTTATATTTTTCAACCAACTTAACTTTACATAATTTAATTAATTTGATCTAAACTAACCAATCAAAACAACTTAAGAAAGTTGGAAGAAGTGTAGGCCAGAGTGAATAGGGGCTGAAGACACCAGGGTCTGTAGAGGTGCAGTTGAGGTTAATTGGGATGGAGTTAAACTGAACAGTACTGCTTCAAATCATTCCCCCTCAGACATTGTTAGGCCTACATCTGATACCCCTCATCATTATATATATATATATATATATATATATATATATATATATATATATATATATATATATATATATATATATATATATATATATATATATATATATAATTATTTTTTTAATTTTTTTTTTTTATACCATATGCATCCCAAACTGCTGGATAGAAACGCTGCTACTGTAGTGGTTTAGATTAGTTTAGGTCAGGTTAGGTTAGGTCACCTCGCAATATTTTTTTTCCTGGTACTTTTTGGTATGTTTTAACTTGAATGAATATGTTTTACTAATCTTGTCACAAATTTTAAGTTTTGAGGGGAGGAGATGGGAAAACTTATGATTTGCACAGAAGCAGCAAATTCATCCAAAATACACCTAAAGCAACCAGAATAAATATCCAAATGAATTGTGACATAGGGAAAAAAAATTGAAAATGTATCAGTTTAACTAGCACTGAGTTGACCATAAAGCAAAGAAAATAAAAGATTGCATGTACATTATCAAGTTTAGTGTTATAGGTGTAGCCGCACCGGCTGGGCATCAATTGGCTCTCAGGTGATCTGTTTTACTGATCACACCCATCATCGTAGGGTCGAGGAAAGGCAGTTCTCCCTGACACGTTTATTGATGAGGTAGGCATGACCGTAAGAACTGCGAACAAGTTCTCGGTCTCAATTTCTTACAAAATAACATTATACACAGATATTAAACACTTTCAACATATTGCAATATTCATTAACAATACATGCAATTAACTTGGCACTATGACAATCAGTTTTTACTACAAAATTAAAGTATTTACCTCGGTCACCATCCTGCCCGTCTTTGTCTGAGCGCGACTTGGCCGTGAGTGATGCCCGCAGGCGACTAGCAGGTTAACCCCTACTAACAAGTGAGCATCGGCTTCGGTGCTTAATATAGCATTAAATACTGATACTTACACATATTACACGTTTTCATGCAAATAGAAAACTATTGAACATTTCACTTATAAATGCCGAGGAATAATGACGTGTGGTACATACGCTTTACATACAGTAACATGGCTCCCCTAAATTGTGTAACAATTTACCTTAAATTAACATTAGTATGTACCTTAAAACTAGGATTAGCACATAATATGTTTTGTTACACAGGCTCCTTGACGGGGATGCTCCGGTCTATTATTATGCATTACCTTCTAACAGCAATACTAGACTATGTATTGGCCTCTCTATGATGGTCCTGTTTGCCTTTATGTGTCTTCCCTGGTTGTCGAGATTACAGTCTGACACCAGGACGTTAACCTTTCTTACTAGGCCATCATGATCAGGAGATACTTCTGCTACTCTTCCCAGTTTCCACTGGTTCCTTGCTAAATTCTGATCTTTGATGATAACTATGTCATTTACACTGAGATTCCTCTTTGGTGTTGTCCACTTATTTCTAAGTTGTAGGAATTGCACATACTCCTTTTTCCACATTATTATATTCAAGTTCTCCCTTCAAGAGTTTATGGATTCTAACTGACACCACTGCTGCTGCTAGTTCTAGTCTGGGAATTGTTATGGTTTTTAGAGGTGTGACACGTGACTTTGCCATTACTAATGCACAATGAATTTGGCCTGTCTTGCTAATTAATCTAATATATGAGCACTGGCCATATCCCTCTTGACAGGCATCTGAAAAGTGATGGAGTTCAACCTTTTCTACTTCCCCAAAGTCATCAGGTTTGTAGCATCTAGGTACCTTTAACTGATCTAGTTTGTGCAGCTCATCCTTCCATTTTAACCATTTAGGTTTGACATAATCTGGCACCTCATCATCCCATTCAACTGCATTCTTACATAATTCTTGTAAAATTTGCTTTCCAGTCAGTATGAGAGGTGACACTAGACCTAATGGATCATATATAGAGCTCACTGTTGACAGAATGCCTCTCCTGGTGAGTGGCTTGTCTTTCAGCTTTATTCTAAACTGAAATGTGTCAGATTCTATGCACCACTCAACTCTCAAAGTTCTTTTCTATAGGCAGTGTGTCTTCATTCTTACAAAAATCCAAACTTTTAATTCCATCTGCTCTCTCATGAGGAGAAATTGCAGCTAATACAGCTTTGTTGTTTGACAAGAACTTATGAAGGTTAAAACCTCCCTTGTAACATAATTCTTTGCTCTGCTGAATAAGAGTGACAGTTTCATCCATTGTAGCTACTGACTTCAAACCATCATCAACATAAAAGTTGTTTCTTACAAACTTGGCTGCATCAGATCCACACCCGTAGTCATCTGCAGCTTTCTTAAGAGCAAAGTTGGCTACACTTGGAGATGAAGTAGCTCCAAACAGGTGAGCTGTCATCCTGTATTCAGCTATCTCATTATTAAGGTCACCATTTTCCCACCAAAGGAATCTTAACATGTCTATGTGTTCTGGGTTGACCTTCACTTGATGGTACATTACTTCTATATCACATACAAGTGCAATGCTTTCTTGCCTAAACCTACACAACACTCCAATAAGTTTGTTGGTAAGGTCTGGGCCTTGTAACAGGTGACTGTTTAATGACTGGTTCCTGTAGTTTGCACTACAGTCAAATACAACTCTGAACTTCTTTGGCTTTCTCAGATGATAGACTCCATGATGTGGAATGTACCAGACCTTACCATCATTCCTAACTAAATCCTTTGTCAGTACAACCTCTGCATAACCTTTTGTAATCATATCATCCATGAACACCTTGTAATCACCTTTGTGTTGATTATCCTTCTCAAGTTTAGCTCTTAACTTCTTGAGTCTCTGCTCTGCTAATAGTTTGTTGTTTGGAAGCTTGACGTTATCATCTTTAAGAGGAAGGGGCAACTCATAATGGCCATCCTTCAGCTGATGTACTCCTTCTTTCATCTTACTCATAAACCTTTTATCTTCATATGATAATGGAGTGTCAGCTGACTTTCTATCACTGAAGTCAAGTTCAAACATATCTCTCGCTTGAGAAGGATTAATCATCTCTTTGGTTTTAGTAGGAACCACTAAGAAATTAACCCTCTTTTCTTCATTGATTTCTACTTCTTGTGTCACTGTTCTGTAGACTACCACTGTATCCTCCAATGGACTTGAATGGGGTGAGATTCTACCTGAGGTTCACTAAATATTTGTCCATCTACTTCATTTGTCATCAATTCATTATCTCTATTGCAAGAAGAAGGTTCCTGTGGGTCATGGAATGTAACATATTTGTGAGGCATGGCATTGTCACTTTGTTGATTTGCAATTGCTTGTGCTTTCATTTCATTTTGTGACTCTATGTATTGTTGAAGATAACTTTGCTTCTCTACACTTTCATCATTACCTGGAAGCATTTTTACTTCTTCAACTAAGCTAAGAGCATTAAGTTCTGCACTAGCAACTGCTAAATCTCTCTCTTTCTCTTTCTTTGCAAACATTGCCTGCCTCTGCTTTTGTCTTAGCTAACATAACTTCTGCCTCTGCTAAACTATCATGATATTCCATTTCCTTTCTAAGTCTGGCTATCTTTGCTGCTACTTCTTGCTTTCTTTGTGCTGCTGATGAACGTGATGAAGTAGATGAGACTCTAGAATGTCTAGACCGTTTGCTAGAACAAATTGATCCTCTGTCATTCTTTAACTCCTTTCTTTTACATTCTATACTTTCTAATATTTCATGGTGAACTTGTTGATTGTGTTCCAGCTCTTCATTTAGCTCCTCTGACTTTCCTGGCTCTAGTTCCACCAGTTTTTTGTATTCCACATAATACTGATGAAATGCCTCTATTACTTCACTTGACATGGGCTCTAATTCAAAGGGGCTAATTACAATTTTTAATCCTTTCTTAATTTTGCTGCTCCATTTACGCTTACAGGACTCTGCTCTTCCTTTGGTTACACTGACTTGATATTCTCTTCCTTTGTCGGTCGGCACTCGCTCCCTGACACTAACTTCTTCAATACAAGTTTGATCCCTGTCCACTTGCTCACCCTCACCTTCCCTAAGGCCATCTACGGCATTAATTTCCTCAGTATCAGACATATCTAACAACTTAATTGTGTCAATACTGAGACACTGAAAGAGCAATTAAATTACCACTCTTAATACTAGCTAATTGTGGGTAATTTTCACTTAGGCTACTCAATTCAGTGCACATACATACTATTATATTTTCTTGCCTGTGACCATGGGTTCTACAAAATGGTGGCGAGGCACAGTGGGTAGAAGGGACTGGTTGTCGTCAAGGGTAGAGCTGACCCCGGGGCCTCAGAGCTCAACCTTTAGGCTTACGTCAGCGTCCCCTCGTCCTGTGACTCACTCTTGCTACGGTTTCACATGGAGCCAATTTCTTGCTTGTAGGCCGAGTTCTTACTGTAGCCGCACCGGCTGGGCATCAATTGGCTCTCAGGTGAACTGTTTTACTGATCACACCCATCATCGTAGGGTCGAGGAAAGGCAGTTCTCCCTGACACGTTTATTGATGAGGTAGGCATGACCGTAAGAACTGCGAACAAGTTCTCGGTCTCAATTTCTTACAAAATAACATTATACACGGATATTAAACACTTTCAACATATTGCAATATTCATTAACAATACATGCAATTAACTTGGCACTATGACAATCAGTTTTTACTACAAAATTAAAGTATTTACCTCGGTCACCATCCTGCCCGTCTTTGTCTGAGCGCGACTTGGCCGTAAGTGATGCCCGCAGGCGACTAGCAGGTTAACCCCACACTACTAACAAGTGAGCATCGGCTTCGGTGCTTAATGTAGCACTAAATACTGATACTTACACATATTACACGTTTTCATGCAAATAGAAAACTATTGAACATTTCACTTATAAATGCCGAGGAATAATGACGTGTGGTACATACGCTTTACATACAGTAACAATAGGGTTAACCAAATAATAATCATCATGAACACCTTTTCAGAGCCAAGAAAGATTACTCCCACCAAAAGGCTGAGAGGGTGAAGACGGGAGGAGGTCCACCACCAAAGCTGTTGGACTCTTTTTCTGTCGCCACCCTTCCTTTGCTGGAGGAAGAGCTACAGCCTCTCCCAAATGAGTGGGGCAGTGATCATGGATATCATGAAGAACTTCAATTTGAAAATGTTGGTAAGTCACTCTGAGGGAGTTTATTTCATGACAGAAATTTTTTTAATAATTTAATTTTTCCTCCAACTTCATCATGAGGGTTACAGGTTTTGTTTATAAAATATCTTACAAGGTCTTAATTATTTCACTCTGAAAAGTTTTGGTCTCTTTTTGTTAGTATTTATTAAAATATTTACTTGAAAGTGCTTGACTGACTCATCTACATAATGCACTTGCTGTTATATTTGTTTCTAATTCAACCTCCACTTATCTTTGGAGGTCAACAATACCTGCAACATGTATATATAGGTTATCTTCAGCATCATAATGTATGTGTGTACTAATATTGATCATTAAGGTACAAGTGGATTCCTTGGATAATTTCTTGAAAAATAACAAGTGTTATTTAGCATTTCACCCCCCCCCCAGAGGATGGTTCTGTAATATTTTCTGTGGCCCACATGGAGGAGCCCATCTAGCAGGGACTTCCTCCTTTGCCAGTGCCCTACACCTCTGCCATTGATCCATGCCCCACCCCTTTGCCAGTGGCCTACTCCTCCTCTGCCAGTGATCTGCGCCCTACTCCTCCTCTGCCAGTGCCCCACACCTCGTCTGTAAGTGATCCATGCCCCACTCCTCCTCTGCCAGTGCCCTACTCTGCTGTCAGTGCTGCACACACCATTGCTCAGCCAGTGGCTGTAAAGCAGAGAAGTGTCAGAAAAAGGCTGGCAACCACTAGCAAGCAGGAAGCTCTAAAGCTGGCTTCAGAAAGAAATCTCATAAATAGGGAACTGGACCTTCAGCTTCACCAGAAATGCATGGAAGTACTAGAAAAAGAGAAACAAGAAATGATGGCATACTATGCAAGACTCAGAGAATATGATGACATGAAGATCAAACATGAAATTGAAAGGCATAATAAAGAGATGGCATCCCTCTAACTCCTTTCGGATAGCATATGACACCTAATCATCTAATATTCTTCTATATAATTATATTATTTTAGGTCCATATTGGATTATAATGCATGTAGAGTTTATAATTCTCTAATTAACGGTGACTAGACTAATCATAATTTTTACTGATAACCTTATAAGCAGAGATATGGATAAGTTGAGTAGATATATCGTGTGTGTGTCATCCATGAATGAGAGGGTTGTGTTGGAAGGTTGTTTTGAGTTAGTGACATTATGCATTGCTGACATTGTAGTTTGCCTTGTGGCTCATATCAGCAGTAATGCTAGTTAAGATATAATAAGTGGTGTGTTCATTTCGATGAGAAATGTTTTGTAGCACTCTATCATCCTCACTTCGGTTGCTCATTACCCATATGCTAAGACATTAGAGTGTGTATGGTTTTTACTGTCACACACACACACACACACTATAATGTCTTGTCACATGGGTAATGAGCTATTGATGTCAGAATGACATCAGAGAGAACACACCACTATTTATTGTAACCAGCATTACTGCTGATGTGGGCCCTAAGGCAAAGTTCAGTCTCAGCAATGCATGATATCACTAACTCAAAACAATTTTCCAACACTAACATCTCTCCTCTGGATGTCACACATACAAAAACTTACACCCACATGATAAGTCTACTCAATTTATCCTTCTCTCAACATATACAGTTATTAGTAAAAATCATACTTAATCTATAGTCACAATTAATTAGGGAATTGTAGACTTTATGTACATGCATTATAGCCCAATACATATAGACCTACAATAATATAATCATACAGAAGCATATTAGATGATTAGGTGTCATGCATTAGGATCCAGCATTTCTCACACATATGATATACTTTTTTCATAAACTCCTCATTCCTCATCCTCATAAACATGAAACACATGTAATATTAAAACACAAGATAATGTTTTTCTGTTATTATTAACTCATCATAAAAGTTGGCTTAAAAAAAATAAAAAAGAAAAAACGGAAGAAAACATTTGTTTTTCATTGACATATTGTATCTAAATATTATTTATAAATGGAGTGAAGGTATAAATGGTAATACTGTTTAGGGTGACATGTATCATATATCATGGACCATGTATGCAAATCTTGAGCAATTCTGGCTATTGATATGTTCTCAATAGCACTAGGAGAGCAGGAGAAAAAAAAAAAAAAAATTGGCATCTCTGGACCAGGCAATGATTGAGTATGAAAGTATAAACAAACACTGAGCTATTTTATATACATCCTGATATTTACATTTTTAAGGAACTTATCAGCTTAAAGGTCATGAAATATGCGAGAAAAAGATATGGTGGCAGTCCCTTAAAGGACACGATTCAGAACATACTATTGATTATATTTGCTCTCTTTCTTTGTCCAGCATTCCTATTTTGTGCATTTTCATCAACCAAATCCTGTTCATCTTCATTGTTACCATCACCACTATCATCATTATCATTATCATCATCACCATCATCATAATTATCCAAATCATTCGTATATTTAATTTCAATATTGTGCAAAACAGCAGCACTACAAATTGTGGCCATGGTTGTGTCCAAATTTGTCTGCATAGGTATGGCGAGACAACGGAATCTTCGTTTGAGGACTCCAAATGCTCTTTCAATAGGATTGCGTGTTTTTGAATGAGCCAAATTGTATCTAGTTTCATTTTGCTGCCTGGGATTCAAAATTGGAGTCAATAAAAATGAGATTAATGGGTATGCAGAGTCCCCTAGCAGATGGCCACTATAATCTCCTGCCTGCATTTGAGCATACAAAGAACTGCTCCTGAATATCCTGCTATCATGCACTGAGCCTGGCCACCGACAGATGACATTAAAAAACTCAAGTCTGGACCACACTCTACTTGTACATTTAATGAAAAAAAAAAAAAAAACCTTTCTGCACCGATACTGTACAGCTTGGGGACCACCTGGACTCTGAATGGGAATATGTGTACAGTCTATTGCACCAATAATACTGGGAAATCCAGAAATAGCAGAAAAGTTGTCCTTAATAAGTTGCAGCTGATGCCTTTCAGGAAACTTCTTTTTGAGAAAGAAAAATGTGCCGGATACTTGAAGCTGCCGGATACTTGAATGCCGGATGAGAGGGATTTTACTGTATATATATATATATATATATATATATATATATATATATATATATATATATATATATATATATATATATATATATATTTTTTTTTTTTTTTTTTTTTTTTTTTTTTTTTTTTTAGGCCAGATAAGCTGTTTGCTTATCATGTGGGCCCAAACCCCAGTAGATTTTAAAAATCACTTTAAAATGTTCATTATCCACCAATGTGTTGCACTTCTGGTAGCAACTATAAGCAGGATCAACTAGTTTCACCACCACAGATACATCGTGTCGCGAATCTTAAACCTTGTTACCATCTCTTTCACACTTTCCTGTTACTGTTTTCCACTGTTCCACATGCTTCTGCTGCTTCTGAGATTTTTGGCATCACCTTACTTTCACTGCTGCTACCACTCATCTTGGTACTGTATTTCCTGCAAAATCTGCATAATGTGAACATAATTAAATCCCAGTGTTTGAAGGGTCAGCCATGTCTTGATACTAGTGTGCCAAGACACCCATGCCCACGCTGATTGGTTGCAGCAGCGGCACAGGCCATGCTGATTGGCCAGCTAAAGTCTTACCATTTTGAATTGAGTGTTTAGGTGTCGTCCTTTCCAAGTATTCCCCAGCTTGCGGCACTGCCACACTTATACCAAGACACACCTTGTGTCAGGTACTTCCTATCTCAAAATTAAATGGTGTTGTAGTATATATACACTGTAAAGCTCTAAAAAAGGAAAGTTAGTGTATTATTTTTTTTTAATGATACTTGCATTATTTTTTTTTGCAAACACCACAATACTTGGCAACATTTCCTCCAAGCATCATCATGTCTCCATGGATCAGGTCACACAGTCAGAGTGACCATGTTAATCCATGGTCACTTCCTTCCACCCCACCAGCCAGGATGAAAGCTACCTCTCCCACTCGCTTTTGTCACCTCCACAGCCAAGAAAAGAGCTTATTTACCTAGTAAATTTACTAAGTATTTTTTGGGAAGAAAATGCTAACTGGCTGCCATTACTTGACTCCTCAATAGCTGTTGCTCAAACAGCAAAAGCCATCAATGTGCCTTGACTTTTACCTCATTGGTGGTGTGGAAAAAAGTCATATCTAAAGAACGAAAATGTAACATCATAGTTTAAGGGAAAATATTATATCTAAAAGGAAACCTATCACATCTAAATGAAATTCACAATAGAGAGAGAGGGGAGGGGGGTTGATTTGATTTGATTAATTTATTGTGCAAATAATGTCAGACACCATAAAATAAAGAAACAACTCTGGTCAGCTAAAGGAAATGGTATACAGAACACTCACACATTTACCTACTCACGCAACCCATCCACCAATCCACACACACACACACACACAGCACAGATGCAACAGTTGCCACACACAGGGTATTAGAAGAACCCACTAAATCGAAGGTAACACACAAGAATCTTGTCAAGAATATTGGACACCAGAATGTGGAGACAAACAGCATCCAATGGCAGACTTTGGGGTAGGCATCAAATAGTGGGGCACACCAGGCAGTAGTGCTCAATGATGTTGGCAAGTGGTGCATGGCACAGGCAACTTGACTGACCAATAGGCTTTTCTCAAATTCTATTGATTCATAGGCAAGTATAGATCTCTGATAGAAATAGATTTGCATGAAATGTAGATTGTACATGCAGAGAGAGAGAGAGAGAGAGAGAGAGAGAGAGAGAGAGAGAGAGAGAGAGAGAGAGAGAGAGAGAGAGAGAGAGAGAGAGAGAGAGAGAGAGAGAGAGAGAGAGAGAGAGAGAGAGAGAGAGAGAGAGAGAGAGAGAGAGAGAGAGAGAGAGAGAGAGGAGCGAGGTTATCAGTGACACATAGGCTCTGATCTGATAACTGGCCCAGTACAAGATTTGGCAGCACTGCCTAAATGCTCAATTCAAAATGATCAGACCATAGATGGTCACAAATTGCTTTATAACTTATGCCTTCTTGTATAGTAGGGTTATGCCTTTCTCATGCCACCTTTAACTCAAAACTGCCAAATTGGCATGGATGTCCCTTCTATCCTAGATGCCACATATGTGAATGCACCTTGAACCAAGCAAGATCAAACCGTATGATCTCCATACAGATCAGTCAAATTTAATTTGTAGTACTAACAGCTGAACAAAAATTAACATTTTGTATTGGCCTGGTTGGGCTACTCCAGATCCGGGACTATTCATAAAACAATCGGGGCTATAACCCCAAATACCCAGGCCTAACCATGTCACTGATATTTATTATGCACTACAGTAAAATCCCTCTTATCCGGCATCAACGGGACCGCCGACATGCTGGATACTTGAATATTGCCGGATACTTGAATAGAAGTGAAATTATGTCCACAATCACCACCCTACACTCACGCATCTTACCATAACAAAGATCAGCAGATCTTAATCAGCAGCTGATCTGATCACCTGCTTAAGTGTAAGCACAACACGCTTCCTCTTTTCTACAACTTTAGGCATGATGAAGTCGTCAAGCGATAAACAGTGCACACGCGGGACTGAGTCACTGAGTAAACACAGTGCAGTGGGCCGCGGGTGGCGCGAAGCAGTGCACTCTGGTGGCGAGGGGACAAAGTATGCCTCGCGCGGGAATTTTAATCGATTTTATGAGTACACATTAATTTTTTATTGATTTTAAGGCTCGGGGAAAAATGTGCTGGATACTTGAAGCTACCGGATACTCGAATGCCGGATAAGAGGGATTTTTACTGTATTAACAATAACACCCCTAAAACCCAGACTAAATTATTTACTGTAGCCTTTAAAAACAATTCTGATTAAAGAACAATTCAAAACACTATCAGGGGAACTTACTTTGGCAGACGATGATGGGTGAGACTGGCCTTTGTCTGGCTTCACAGGATTCACCTCCTCTGACTCAAGCTGATCACCACCACTTGGCCATGTCTGCAAGGAGACCCCTCAGATGCGCTGACTCTTGGTTACCACTTAAAACTACCATCTATCTTTTGCACATGTTTTTCACCTCATGGTCACATCCTGTAACAGAAGCTAATTACCACACACAATAATTAAGTAACTATAACCACATGCAGATTGGCCACTATTTGCAAAACAGAGGTTTGACAAATGAATGGATCATATTGTCAAAGTTTACATATATGTGTATACATCACAATTCACAGCTATGTATGTACGTCATTAACTTTAGAGCACCTTTTTATTATTGGTGGAGTAATAAAAGATTCTACATCAACAGCACTATCAATAACACACCCATAACAACAAGATGTCTGGTCTTCAAAAATGGCCCACACAAGAGAACACACTTTATAATATAATTATGGAGAAGGACTTACCTGGGCAGAGAACAAAGGTGGAGTGAGGAACCTCCACTCAGCTCAAGGATGGATGTAGCCTCTGTTTTGCTCCACCTGCTTGACAGGATTCACCTCTGACTGAGACACCGAGACAGTAATCACCACCGCCACTATGGTCTAACCATTTTGAATTGAGCGTTTAGGCATTGTCCTTTCCGGAGATTCCCCGGCCTGCGGTGATGCCACACTTGTACCAAGACACACCTCATGTCAGGTACTTCCTACCATAAAATTAAATGGTGTTTTAGTATATATACACTGTGATGCTTTAGAAAAGGGAAGTTAGTGTAATATATGTTTTTTTAATGATACTTGCATTGTTTTTTTTGCAAACACCACAATAACTGGCTTCATTTCCTCCAGACATTGTCATGTCTCCATGGGTGACTGAATGAGGTCACATGGTCAGAGTGACTGTGATAATCCATGGTCACTTCCTCTTGTGCCACCAGCCAGCATGGAAGCTACTTCTCCTGCTCATTCTCATCACCACAGCCGAGAAAAGAGCTTACTTACTCATTTATGTATTTTTTGGAAGAAAAGGCTACTAGGGGGTCATTACTTGGTCCTTCAAAAACTGTTACCCAAACAGTGAAAGCCATCAATGTGCCTTGACTTTTACCTTGATGGTGGCGTGGAAAAAAGCCGTAACTAAAGAATAAAAATATACCATCATAGTTTGAGGGAGATATCATATCTAAAAGGAGATCTATTACATCTAAACAAAATTCACAATGAAGAGAGAGAGAGAGAGAGAGGTTTTGGGGGGGGGGGGGGCAGCTTGACTGACTGACAGATTTTTTCTCAAATTTTAATGATCCATAGACAAATATAGATCTCTGATAGAAATAAATTTGCATGAAATTTAGATTGTATAGGCAGAGAGAGAGAGAGAGAGAGAGAGAGAGAGGTGGTGTACAGGGAGCAAGGTTATCAGCGACACATAGGCTCTAATCTGATAATTGCCCAATACAAGGTTTGGCAGTGCCGCAGGCTGGAGAATCCCCGGAAAAGGACAATGCCTAAACACTCAATTCAAAATGGTCAGACCATAGCATCGCTACTTATCCATGTCACTCACTGCCTCGTCTGGGTTGTCAAAGCAATGGTCTGGCATCCCTCAGGGCCAGACTAACTTTATAAGGATATCTAATGCAGGGGTGTCAAATTCAAACAATTTTGAAGAACAGTTATGTACTTAGTTAAGGTCTTGATGCCCTCATAGGTCTCATTGGTAGAAGCATGTTCTGCTTTCTTGATGATGTTATCATTGCATCAAAGACTCTATAAGAGGATTTTCACACACTGTCTCTCGTTCTGTCACGCTTTCAAGTTACTGACTTAAAAATCAAACTCAGCAAATGCTCGTTTCTCAAACAGCAAGTCAAATTCCTTAACCATAAAGTCAACAAAGTTGGTATTCACACTTTAAATGACAAGGTAAATGTTGTGACAAATTTCCCTGTTCCTGCTAATATCGATCAGATCAGGCAATTCATCAGTCTTGCTGGATTTTATCACCAGTTCGTCAAAGATTTAATTCATTGCTCAGCCTCTCACTCATTTGCTCAAGAAAAATGTTGCATTCATCTGGTCCGAAAAGAAACAAAATGCCTTTGATCTTCTCAAAATTGCTCGCTGGCATCTCATGATTCAAGAATTCAATCCTACATTTTTATACATTTCTGGTGAAGCAAACTCTGGCCAATGGACTCTCATGCAATGTTGCCACTATCTCATCCATCACAGAAAATCCTGCCATGCCAACTATGGATGAAACAGCATTCAGATGCAATCTGTTCTAGTGTTGCTTATTACCTTGAATCTGATATTGATGACTGGAAATCCAATACATGACTTAAGCACTGCACTCCAGAGACACCAATTGTTGCGTGGTTCTGGCAGATAGTTGACTCATACACAGAAAAAATGAAAGCAAGGTTGCTGCAGTTTGTGACAGGTTCTTCATGTGTTCCTCTTCAAGGCTTCAAGGCACTGCAAGGATCCACAGGTGCTGCTGGACCAAGGCTCTTCACAATTCATCAGATTGATGCTCCTACAGAGAATCTACCCTAAGCTCACACTTGCTTCAATCGCATCGACTTTCCCCCATACAAGTCATATGGCAAGATGCTGGAGAAGCTGACTCAGGCTGTGGAAGAAATGTGCAGGTTTGCTGTTGAATGAATTGTGGTTGCCATATTTTTGGGCATAGATATTGTTGTTTTCATACAGATTCTGTATGTAATAGTTGTAGACATATCTGTCAAAAATGTCCATTGTTGGAACATGGAAAAATTATTATTTGATGCATTACATGAGTTCTATGAACTGTGGAATGTCCAAGTTGTTGTTTCAAGTGCTTTCTATTCATATTTCTATGAATTAGACTGAAATTTTACTAACACAGCACTCTCCTTATCTTTTTTTTATTATATGACAATATATTTAATATATGACAATATGTTGATTAACATGAGCATATTATGGGTGTCTTCCCTTAGTGATGATAAGGAGATTCCAACTATGCTTCATATGATTTATAAACTGGGGTACACTCAGTATTTTAGTCATTTCTGAATAAACTGTGATAGCAATACAGTTTCAACTTCCAAGGCAGTGACACACATGTACAGACAAATGTTCCTAAGTTGCAAGTGAGTGCTGATATGTTTTTCATGCAAGACAGACTCTTGTATAAGTCGAGTGATGTCTCTACTGACAATTCTAGTGAGCGTTTATCTCAGCTCCTGATACCTCTGTCGTTCGTGAGTATTATTCTTCACCATGTTCATGACTCAGCCCACACAGGGCACCCAGGTCAAGATAGATGCCTCGCACAAGCAAAACGACTATATTTCTGGCCGACTACGAGGAAAGATATCTTTTCAGCATTGTGTGACCTGCTCTCAGTGTGCTTCGTACTGTCCTTCACTCACTCTCGATAGTCCCTCACTTCCTTACCCCATTGCTTCAGCTCCTTGCCATTTAGTCTGTGTTGATTTGCTTAAACTTCAACTTACAGAGAACAGTTATCAGTATTTTCTAGTTTCACTTGTTTCACCATTTTCATTGCTCTCAAGGACAAAACTGCAAATTCTGTTGGTCGCATGATCATTGACAACATAATTTGTCCTTATGATTCTCCTCATGTCATCTTATCTGACAATGGCACTGAATTCAACAACGCTGTCTTACAGGAGATTTGTAAAGGATTTCATATCAAGAAATGTAACAATGTTCCTCACTTGCCCAGTTCAAATGACAAAGTAGAGCGTTGTAATAAACGTATCAGTGACATTCTGCGTTACAAAGCAGAAACAAAGCACTCATGGGACAAATGGCTTCCTCAGTTAGCCTGCTTTCTAAACTCAGCAATTCACTCCACTATCAACAAGTCTCCCCATTTTGTGCTGTTCGGTACCAACAAGTGTCTTCCATATGAATTTCTTCACGGTACGTCACACGTCCTGTCTACAACATGGATGACTACATGAAATGTCGTCTCTGCGATTTTCAGTACACTCATAAGTTCACGATCACCTCACTGCATCACAAACTAAGATGTTGCAGAAACAACATCATAGAGCAACATATTCTTCCATCGAAGTCAGTGATATCAACTTCACCAGAGTTCACAATTGCAACTCTAAATTAGATTCATTGTTCTCAGGGCCACATTGTGTTATCAAATCTCTCCATGGCCACAAAGTAAAAATTCTAGATCTTAGAACCTTAGTTGAACAAATCGTCCATGTTGATCATCTGAAGCGTGTGAACAAAGGGTTTGATGATGAGTGTGCACAAGCAAAATGACCATATTTCTGGCCGATGAGATTCCAGCATTTCCTTCTGATTCAGGTGATCCTCAAAACTCCTCAAGCTTAACCACACACACACTTTCTTACAGACTGAAACTTCGTTCCCATTCTAAGGTTTAATCATCCAGTTTCAATATCCTAAATACCGTATTTGATGGCTCATAAGACGCTACTTTTTTCTCAGAAAAAGGGTCAGTAAATTAGCCTGCGTCCAATGAGGCAAAGGTCCAACTTTGAGGCAGTAATAGGTTACAAGTCTACGGCAACAGAGGCTCTAAATTCAAACCACAGATGTCTTTGCACAACTAAATAAAGTCATGATTGGTAGTACGCCACAAAATGCTCTTTCTTTCAAGGTACCAATGTGTAGTATCTCATACTTACTGGTAATCCACATAGACTTTGACCAGTCAGGAAGAATTTGCTTAACCATGCACCACTTCTTCTTGGAGTTTTGTTGGGGCAGTGTAGGTTGTGATGTCACAGCCTTTGATGCCCCAAAGGTGAGGTATCCAATATTAGACTAGATGTGATGGAGCTGGTTGGATTTGTGGAGCTGGTTGGATTTGTGGCAAGGTGGAGATGGTGCACCACGTTTTTCAAAACAAACGCGGTCGGTTGCGCTCCGACGTGACGTACTCGGTGACACCGAGTGTGACGCCGTTACTGATTGAGGTAAGACAATAGCCACACTTTCATACAATTAAAATTGAACCTATCTTTTTAACATTCTTGCTTTGCATACATATGAAAAAGATTGAAGCTAGAGAAACTTTTCTTTTATGAAAATAGACTAATACACCTTGAGAACGAATATTTCTTCTATAAAGGAATTGAGTGTCATGGGATAGGCTGGCTTGAGGTGATGATCTGCATAATATTCATGTAATAGCTTATGCTTTTACACATCCTTTGGCTTTGAAAATGTACTAAAATACTGCATAAGAATTACATGTGAAAGATGCTAAAAAATAAAGTATGAAAAAATTTTATTATCACTGTAGTCCCTCAGTTAATGGTGCCGCCAAGAGCTAGGTGCAGTTAATGTTTACATTCAGCTGAACCGCATTAAGACTGAAACTCCCCTGCTTACCACACCTTTTGGGCACTAGAGGCTGTGACATCACAGTCTGCATGGCCCCAACTAAAATACCAATAAGAAGATTGTGTTTACACGTCAGCAGGATTGGTACAATCTTGTCTTTCAATACCCTCAACCGAACCATTACGTTCTGGCTTTCAAGGCCCGCAACCTTACCAAGATTTGACTCCAGAAATCCAACCAGCTCCACTGTATCTAGTCTGAAACACTACCTGTATACCACACCTTTGGGACGCCAGGCTGTGATGTCACGGCCATCACAGCCTCAACAAAACCCCAAAAAGAACAAGTAAGCTGCTAGCATAAATTAAACTTTTAAATGCTGAGTATTGGTATCTAATAGTGATCTAAATGCACGTGAGAGTCTTCAAATGTCGCTTGAATTCCTTGACTTCATATCGATAGCCTAAATCTGTTAATTTTTGTTTTTTTCTATTTCAATACATGCCAGAACTGGGTGCGTCTTATGAGCCCGTGCGTCTTATGAGCCATCAAATACGGTATATGTGTATATTTCTCTTACTTATATGTGTTGTAAATGTTATGTCTGTACATTATTATTAAGGTTACCGTTTCCATACTCTCTCTCTCTCTCTCTCTGATGTCGTGTTATCTATTAATTGCTCATTTCTTATTGCTCTCGTTATTGTTAAGTTCAAATGTGAGAACGCATTTTTTTGTGGGGGAGGCAACTGTATCAGTCATAACATTTATAATTATATATATATATATATATATATATATATATATATATATATATATATATATATATATATATATATATATATATATATATATATATATGTTACGAAAGCACAAACCTCAGCACTCCCGTAGACGCCCACAATTCCCCGACAGTCAGGACAGCACTCGGGAACACCAGCAGGCTAGACAAGAGATGCTAAGGGTACCACGTCCCACGTGATTCACGCACAGCCAGACAGAGCGGGTAGACAAACAGTGGGCAACACTTTCTTCCTTTACTAGTTCCGTTAGTTACAGGCAGTTACAGACACAGGCAGGGACAGTCAAACTCTTCAGGCTCACGCAACAGGCACTCGGCACGGAGGACACGCAAAGACAAGTTATCCAGAGTGGGGCCAACAACACACTGCCCAGTCACTGCAGTCACGCGACTTCTCTCCCGCCATCCATGCACCACTGCCAGACACCAGGCACAGCTGACACACACACACGCACGTCACACACTCAATCCCACAGAAAGAAATAAAGGCAACTTAGACTAAACAACAATAATACCCGGGCGTTACATCACCCCCTCCTTTACAAAAAGGTCGACCCGACCTTGCCTCTCCTTATATCTCTCCCTCAGAGTCAATCAACACAAAATCATCATAACGCCGTGGGCGGCGTCTGTCCCTGCGCGGCCGAGTGGGCTGAGGTTCCTCTGCTGGCTCTGAGTCGCGGCCGTCGCCCACCCCTGACTCCTCAGCCTCGGCCTCCTCTGGCTCGCTGGGGGTGGTGACAGCTGTCTCCGGGTCGCTAGATCCTCCAGGAAGCTCGGCAGCGGGGCTCCCTCGGCTGCCCGCTCACCCTGCGGCGGTGCCTCGGCACGCTGCACCTCCACGCACTCGCCCACCGCTGTTCCGGCGGGTATGTTGCGAGCCTCGTCGGAGAAGTTAGCCAGTAAGACAGTGACTACCTTCTCCCCCGCTTGCACGAGGCTCCTTCCGACTGCCACTCCGTCAGCCAGTCGACAGTCGCTGGCTGGTTCCACTAGGCCCTCCGTGCTCTGCATCGGCCGTGCGAGTCGACACTGTACTCGACACTCAGAGCGCGGGGCCAACTGCATCCGCCGTGTCGTCACTACCTCCGACCGGCCGACCTCCGGAAGGAAAGGCACATCGTATCCACATACCTTTATCACCTTCCGTCCAAAGTCTACGCAGGCCCTGGTCTTCTTCAGGTAGTCGTAACCCAGCAGACACTCTTCCTCCAGCTCGGCAACATACACGGGCAGGTTCACCTCCGCGCTGCCGACACTTATTCGAACGTCTACTGGGCCTTGCAACGGCATGCAGTCCCCCGTTACTCCACACAGCCTGTCCACGGTGCACGGGAGCCACTCAGCACTTACCAGCCTCCGCTGCACGATGGTGCGCTCAGCCCCGCTGTCAATGGTCATGCAGCAAGGCCTTCCATCAACCGCACCTCGTAACTGCACTGCGCTGACGGTGAGGTGGCACTTTACACAGCACGGGGCATTGGCACCTTGGCAGGCTGTGAGGTCGCCCCCTCCTCCAGCCCGCTGCTGTTTCCCGCCTCAGCAACCTCCTTGGGCTTGGGGGAGGCGCTGGAGCGGTGGCCCGATTTGCCACATGCGGCGCAGCACGTCTGGAAGGCTTTGGAGTTAGGCCGATCGAGGGAGCGCGTCCTTCGTCCCCTCGGACATTGGCTGCGTCTATGGCCTCTCTCACTGCAGCCCCAACAGCGGCCGGCGAACTCGGACGGGCTCGCCTCCCGTGACGCCGCCTTGTGCTTCACCTTCGCCTTCCGGCCCCGTACCTCACCGCGAGGCTGGGCAAGAGAAGAGAGGCTGGTCGTCGTCTGTAGGAAGGCCTCAAACTCCATAGCCCGTGCCAACGCCACCTGCACGTCAGCTTGGTGTGCCTGCTTCACATAGATTTGGAGCTGGTGGTCCTGGAGGGCGTCTACGAACGCGTCGCGCGCCAGAACAACGACCATGTCCTCGGCCGCGCTTGGATACGCCCTCCTCACCAGCCCTTCTACGTCCTGCGCCAGCTGGGAAAGGGTTTCGTCCTTCTCTCGTGTCCTCTTCTTAAGCTGGGCGCGGTATACCTCCGCCTGATGACGGTGTCCGAAACGTCGCCGCAAAGTTTCGGACACTGCTGCGTATGAGGTGCGCTGGCTGGCAGGGAGATGACCCAGCACTTTCAACGCCGGGCCTCGCAGCGCTGTCGCTAGTTGCAGGGCCTTCTCTGCCTCCCCCCAGCCCTGGGCCAAGGCCAGCATATCGAACTGGGCGACGTAAGACTCCCAGCTGACCTTACCATCGTACTCCGCTGGCTTGCGTCTCACGTGACGAGGTGACGAGCGGGCTGCCTTAGGGCTCGGGGGCGGGGAGGCGGCACGGGGAGGTGAGCCCGGCGGTGTAGGGGGCAGGCTAAGCCCTCCCCTCCTGTCCCGGGTGGGCGGCCAGCCCCCAACGGCCATCTCAGGTGCTTCCCAAGGACCTGCTTCCCCCACAGGGCCCCATCCAAGGCCCCCAACAGCAGGTGGGGCTGAGGCCACACTCCCTTCAGGTCCTGGGCTAGTCACGGGAGGCCAGGCGGGGGTTGCGGGCAGCTGTACACCTCCCGCCAAGACGCCACGTGGCGGCCACGCGCCCTGCCGCCAAACACTCGCGCCCTCACGCAGGTCTGCCACCTCTTCCCGCAAGGCTTGGAGTTCACTTTTTACCTCCTGTTTCACTGCCTCACACGAGCGATCAGTATACGAGTATGCCTGCGTTTCAGCCCTCAGAGAACCTAGGCTGCTTTGCAGGGCTTCCATCAGTCGTTCAGTTTGGGCAGCTTGTGTTGCCACGGTTTGCTCGTGCCTTTCCTCCTGCTTCTGAGCCATACTCGCCAGTTGGGACATGAGGAGGTCCATCTGGGTGGGCTTCTCGTCACCAGCATCACTAGAGTCGTGACTAGACCCACTCAGTCCCTCACACTGGTCAGCAGCACCACTCTCGCCCGCCATTTTGTCTACCACCTTGTCTGCCATGGTTTCTCCACTCGAGTCACGTAGGTCTGTACGAGCACACACTTAGCATCCCACTCCTGACACCATTGTTACGAAAGCACAAACCTCAGCACTCCCGTAGACGCCCACAATTCCCCGACAGTCAGGACAGCACTCGGGAACACCAGCAGGCTAGACAAGAGATGCTAAGGGTACCACGTCCCACGTGATTCACGCACAGCCAGACAGAGCGGGTAGACAAACAGTGGGCAACACTTTCTTCCTTTACTAGTTCCGTTAGTTACAGGCAGTTACAGACACAGGCAGGGACAGTCAAACTCTTCAGGCTCACGCAACAGGCACTCGGCACGGAGGACACGCAAAGACAAGTTATCCAGAGTGGGGCCAACAACACACTGCCCAGTCACTGCAGTCACGCGACTTCTCTCCCGCCATCCATGCACCACTGCCAGACACCAGGCACAGCTGACACACACACACGCACATCACACACTCAATCCCACAGAAAGAAATAAAGGCAACTTAGACTAAACAACAATAATACCCGGGCGTTACATATATATATATATATATATATATATATATATATATATATATATATATATATATATATATATATCCACCATTCATATATTTCATTCCACGTGTGGTGTGTTTCGTCATTTATATATTTCATACCACGTGTGCCCACATGGCCAGCTGGTCTGATCTATTTTTAACATTTCCTCCTTCCTCTCTCCCTCTCAAGGGAATATCACACCTTCCCTACATTCCTGCCAGTCCTTAGGTAAAACACCTGCATCGCTCCATGTCTTCCTCACAGGGCATTGGTCAGAATAACAACCTCTGTCATTGGCCCCTTTACTTCATTTCCTGTCACCTGATTGGCCATCCCTTCATTTTAGATTCTCAAACCTGATCCACTTTCTTTCACATAAATTGAGCCTGTATGTGTAGCTAGAGTCAGTCTTCAGAGAGTCAGACTATATCAATTCATGATCAGTCCACAATCAGTTCACAGAAAGTTAAGAGAGAGAGCACATCAGTATCATCACATCTGTAATCAATTGTGTCTCGGTATCACCCGTGTACATTCCGTCCATCAGTAAATCAAGAAGAACTCTTATAACTTGCATATTTTACTTACACAATCAACAATATCAAACTACTATCCACAACCTCCATGCTACCAACAATATCCAGCTACTACCAGGTCATCCAGAGCAGCCACCACTATAACAAGAATTCTCCTCATCTGATCCGGTAGTGGCAATCATCTCAACGGAGCGGTAAGAATCGCATCGTATAGAACAGAGGTGATGAAAAACTATCCGAGACATTCCATCGATGATTTTGTAATAATACAGTCATACCTTATGATTCAAAAGCCCTTCAGTTTGAACCCAATTTGAACAGGGTTGGTGTATAAATTTTGTCCTCCAATTCAAATACAAACATCCATTCAAGTAATGTCATTCATTCACTACATATAGTTCCTCTTGTGTTCCTCCTCTTCCATTCCTTCCCCTCCTCCCCTTTCCCTCTCTCTCTGCTCCCTGCCCTTTTTTTCCCCATCCCTCCCCATTTCCTCTCTCTCTCTCTCTCTCTCTCTCTCTCTCTCTCTCTCTCTCTCTCTCTCTCTCTCTCTCTCTCTCTCTCTCTCTCTCTCTCTCTCTCTCTCTCTCTCTCTCTCTCTCCTACTTCCCTGTATTTCCCTTTCTCCCATTTTTCCTTTTCTCACCTTTCCTCTTTTGTATAGTATCAAACCTCCTTCCCTGTCATCTCCCCCCCCTTTATCTGTCAGAGATAAGGGACAAGCGAGTAGTACTCGCTCTCTCCCTAATTATTCATTCTATGTAATTTTCTCTTCATCATTTCTCACTCATATAATTCCATTTTCATTCTCTATTAGTCTCATTCTATTTAGCAATTCTCAAGATTGTTCTTACTTTCAGGATTATTTCATACTTTCAGGAAGGCAGGGAAGGAGAGAGAGAGAGAGAGAGAGAGAGAGAGAGAGAGAGAGAGAGAGAGAGAGAGAGAGAGAGAGAGAGAGAGAGAGAGAGAGAGAGAGAGAGAGAGAGAGAGGTTAAAGGCAAATTTACATGGGGCTATTTTTCCACCCGATTTTGCTTGCAGCCACCCGGAGCAGCCGGAAGGTTTCACCTAAAAGCATTCACACAGTCGTGCAGCTGCTGGCTTGCTAGCTGTTGCATCAAAACATAAACAAGATGCAGTCCTCCGACGAGCTGGTTGCTAGGTTTGCGATTTTCCTATGCTTGAAGAAAAGGCAAAAGAAATTATTGTGGATGCATTCCTGGTCCGTATAGCCTTGCAGGCAGTAGTGCTCGTGATGCCTTCTGGTACACACATGCTGGGCTGGTGGTTTCCTCAATAATGACAACCAAACCAATTCCGCATCTATTTTCCAAATCTTTTACAAATAAATTTAATTTAATTTATTTATTGTACAGTCATTGGTTATTACTAAAACACTTTCCAACAATATTCTTCCTATTTTCAATTTTATAATGATAGTTGTTCTCATTTGACCTGGAAAAACGTCGGGAAGGCAGTTGACAGAGCAGTTTCCTGGCTGCTCTTGTAATTCAGCAAATCCCGGCTGCGAGCAGCTGCGAATTGCCCCGTATAACCCCTCCCCTTTAAATGGGGGGAGAGAGAATTTGTGCAAAATAAATATTGTGTACATAACAGTTGTTGTCAAGACTGAAGATGACAGGAACTTTCGATGACTCATCATTTTGAAGTTGGTGTTTTACAATGGTATTCTGCATAAAGATTTAAGGTAATTATAGAATGACTCACTTTTTGTGTTTCTTTGTGGATGATTCAAGTGCCGTCTTATACACCAACATATACAGTACTTTTCTTTTAATTTTTTTTTTTTCTATAATTTGTTATTTTCATTCATTTCTATATTTAGTGCACAACATAAACCCATAAGAATGAAAAAAAGGGAGGGTTTTGGAATCAGAAATGGATTAATTCTTTTTACATTAATTTGAATGGGATAAATTGTTTCCCAATTCAAACAGCCCAAAAGAACCAATTAAGTTTGAATCACGAGGTACCACTGTACTGGCAAAAATTAAGTTTTCAACTTAATTTGTTGGTAATTTTACCAAGAATAAAATATTTAGCCTGTGTGAGACAGAATACCACCAACTGGACCACATCATCATGCTGGCCTCCTTTTTGCAGCCCTGCACCACTTTCGCCACTGTCACCTCACCACTGCAGTATCATTGTTACCACATGGGCCCACATCATCGAAGCTGTTGGTGCACCACCACGACCTGTCATGTCCCTTGGCTGTTTTCACCCTCATCAACAACACTACTAAAATCTTCTCCCCCCCTCCAATATTTCACCTGAATTATTGTGTATTTGCAGTGATGAATTATTTAATATGTTACACTGTGTTGCTATACTCAATTGATTACTTCCCATGTGTTTCTTATTTCAGTGAATCAGTTCGAGGCAAGAAATGGTTTTAATGGATGAAAATTTGGTATACACAAGTGCATGTAATGCAGGTCCATACTTTTATTCATGTATAGAAATCCCACTGAACATTTTAATAGTCTACTGAATCTGCTCTGTTGAATTATCACTACAACCTGTAAATAATATAATACGGATATGCAACAATGTAGGCACCAATAAACAGCATCTTTATTCATGAAATCCTTGCCTTCATGAAGCTACCACCACCTCATCTAGTGTAACTCTGGCCGTGCACGTAACAGTAACAAAACAGGCTCCTGTATGACCACACAGAAAATCATCCACACTTCCTTCTGCTATACAACACCACCACTGCTCACATGCATACGAACTTGTGACCACACTAACTGGGCTAAATAATGGATTTTCCTTAGCCTTACTGTCATCATCATTTTAAAGAATGTTCTTGGGAGTGTGGCTGATGATCAAGCAGGTGAGTAGGCCGGCCATCCATCACCTTTTGCCCCATGGCTTTTCCGTAAGAAAAATTTGCCAAACTCAATGTGGTGGCATTGTATCCCACAGCCACAGTAAAGACTATATAGTCTGACCATTTTATCCTGAGTGTTGGGCTTTCTGGAAATTTCCTGGCTTGCGGCACTGCTAAACTGGGCAAATTACCGGATTAGAGCCTAAGTATCACTGATAACCTCTCTCTCTCTCTCTCTCTCTCTCTCTCTCTCTCTCTCTCTCTCTCTCTCTCTCTCTCTCTCTCTCTCTCTCTCTCTCTCTCTCTCTCTCCATTATGAATTTTGTTTAAATGTGATATATTTTCCCTTAAACTATGATCACTCTATTTTTATTCTTTAGTTATGACTTTTCCACACCACCATCAAGATAAGTCAAAGCGGTTTTTTTTTTTTTTCTAGAGAGAGAGAGAGAGAGAGAGAGAGAGAGAGAGAGAGAGAGAGAGAGAGAATTTCCCCAGGAGGCTTAACTGAACTCTGATCATTGACACTGTTGAAAGTTCGTCCAAACTTTCAGCAGTGTCAATGATCAGAGAATTCATGAAGTGATCCACCACTATTTCTTGTCCATCTTCCTCTTGAAGTAGTTCAGCCTGGACAGCAACTTGCATCCAGTTGTGTGCAATGACGTGACTCAGGATTTCCTTCACAAGATGTTTCAAGTCAGCCATTTTAAAGTTGTTCTGCTTGGCAACAAAGGATTTGACCTGAGCCCATATGAGCTCAATGGAGCTGTACTGACAGTGGTAGGGTGGTAACTGGTAACCTCACAATCCTTTGCCCTGCCAAGTCTGAAATACTGTCAATATGATACTTTTTGCCAACTGCAAAATTCTTCATAAACTCATACAGCTCTGCCTTCCTTTCAAGCCACTCCTTCAAGTCCTGCCTTCCTCCATGATGAACTTTGTACTTTTTCTTATTGCATGAGTGGTAGAGAGCATTATCCATGATGATGACAGAATTTGATGCAATACTGGGCTGCAGCTGATTCCTGAACCACTCTTCAAACACTGTGGAATTCATCTGCTTGTGGTAATCACTGTTCTTCGCCTGGAATATCAGTTCTGCATTGTTGATGAAACCAACTCTTGTTCCTGCATGGAGAATTATGAGATGGCCTCCATTTCCTGTCAGCGGTTGTACTCCTATTGTTGCTTCAGATGTGGTGTCAGTCCAACATTTTCCATACTGTGTTTCACCTAGGCCTTGTTCTTGTTGAGGACTTGGGGGGCCTTGCAGGCTGTGGTGCCAGAGCCTCTAGTGCCTCAAAGGTGCTAGCAGCAGGCAAGCTATCTGGTTAGATTCTGGTGAGTTGTCCAGTCTTCTGAAGGAAGACCCTGGTGTGCTTGAGTGTCTTGAAGGCCAGGCTGGGGTCTTGGGAACCACCCAATAGGTCTGGTAGTGATGGCCTGTAGACTTGGAATGATGCCAGTGAGTGGAGGAAGGCGGTGTGGTGGGAGTGATGGCAGGGGCAATGTAGCAGCAGGTGTTCTGAAGTGTCTGGCTGTGTGGGGCACCAGGGGCTTTGAGAGTTATGTCAGGCCTAGCCTGTGCATGTGGGCATTAAGGCAGCTGTGTCCTATCCTGAGTCTGGTGACTGCAGTGTCTAGGACACAGCTGGGTCTACTAATGGTGTCATGTCTCCCATCTGATGCATCCAAGTATCGTGTACTGTAGGGCATTTGTCAGGTGTCTTTCCCAGTGTAAATTACAGTTCTTCTGTAGGTTGGTCAGGTCAGTCTGGTCTGTGAGGTCTATGGGAGAGGGGTGAGTCTCTGCCACTGTTGGCCACAGTGTTGCTCACAATGCTGATTTTGGAAGGGACCCAATGAAGGTGGATGTTGATGTGTGTAGCAGACAGTTGATATATTAAGTGGTGAATTTGTAGGTAAATGGAGTGATGTGACATGGGGGGAAGTGACACTGGATGAGATGGAGGGCCATTAGAGAATCAGTGAAGAGTGACTGGTAACAAACTTGGGGGTCCTCCTTAATGGCGAACAGTTCTGCTGTGAGGATAGAGGCAGTGGCTGGCAACCTTCAGCCAGTGGTAATGAAGAATGACTGTTTGTAAATAGCTGCTCCAACTGAAGGAGTGGAGAGGGAAAGGGATGGGAGGCAAGAGCCATCACTGTATATGTGTAGGGAGTATACAGTGTGTGTAAAAGAGGGGAGAGTTAACCTAGGTCTCATCCAGGTAAACAATGTTCGTCTGTGGACTGTTTCAGATGACACATTACTTGCAAAAATTGGGTATGAGCAGCAGCATTACTTCTCTCCATGAGGAATTTACAGCCATCAAGTTCTCTGTATTTGAACTCAATCTCTTAGAGAATCTTGCGTAGAGATACAGTGCATCCATTGAAGGAAATATTTTCCTTTGTGCAGTGTATGGATCTCCTCCCTTGTGTAGAATCTTAAAACTGTCCTTCTCACCACACATTTGTGTGGTGTGGTCATCAATGATGGTTATGGTTGCAGAGTGCTTCTTTGTTGGCGAGAGGAACACAGGCTGTGCTGGTGACCTCTGTGTCATGCAAGCTTGACTGTAAGATGAACAAATTCTTCTAACTGTTGCTTCACTATGTTGGTGGCTTTTACTGTTCAGGCAACAGCTCTTAAGGGGTCAATTAATGGCCCCCTATTAACCTTTTGTGTGTTGATACAGTATATGAGCAGCAGTACTGAAGCATCTGGGGACAGTCTAATATTGAGATGCATGTTGCTATGAATCACTTATTGGTATAAGTCGAGAAGTGTTTAAGAGGTGTTAATAGACCCTGGCTATGAGAACATCACAAGATGCCTTGTGTCAAAGTTATTAATGGAAAACACTGAGTTATAACTTTGTTTAATAAAAGAAATAAAGATTATTTAGATAATTCTTATTTTGTGTAAAAAAATATCACTCCCAATGTAGAGCAAGTGTGAAATACTGGGGGCATTTTTACAAAGAAAATTTTCAGAAAAAAAAAACCTATGCCAAAGGACATGCAACTCCACACTGCAGCTCTGCCTCTCCTATCCTGCCATGTGGCCTGAGAAACTGCATAGAATGGCATGCCTTACTTGATGATGCCCAAAGCTGTTACCTTATCAGCATATACAGGTGTATAGTGATGAGAACTACAACCATGAATAAGGTTCCTAACTAGCAGAGTGCAACATATCCATGAGATGCAACAACAATGAAATGACTCCCAGGTTCACAAGTTTACTTCGTACTTGGACGTTGGTTGTTTTTGTCTCACAATGGCATTACATTCACAGTTGACAGACACATGATGATCTCCCCTCTCACTCATATTGTAATCCTTTGCTTTAATTATTCCAAAATTATAAGTTATCTACACTTGCATGTTTTTTTTTTACTTTAAAATTTTTTTATTTTTATTTATTTATTTATTTATTTTTTTTTTATGGTGAAACAATGTTGCTGTATATCTTCCAGTACACTTGACAATGCATATAGACTGTGTGGCACTGCCACCCCTGTGTTTTGACATGTGAATCCCCCCAGGCCACACCCTACTGGTCCAGGTCATTTCAGGTCACTCCAGGATTGTGGTGGCAACAGCGCAGACAAGTACAACCAACACCCTGAGTACCAAGTCAGTCTGGATCCACTATAGTAAATAACTTGGTAGTGTCCTGTATCCTCTTGGTAGCAAGTCCTTGTTTAGTGAAGAAAATACTAGAGGTGTCAACTATGACTGTTACTCAACCATCAAAGTAGACAGATAACTTTGTTAGGTGTTAATGTCTCTTAAGAAATTTGTACTAGTAGTAAGATAAGTACTGCAGCCTGTACTTTATAACCCAACACCTTCTCCACTTTACGACTGTCTACGCTACATAGAATTAAATGAAGCAGTTACAGACTATACAGGGTGTCCTACAAGTTAAGGTACATGCTTTAGGATTTGATAGTTCAAGTAATTCTAATTCTAAATCAAAATACTCTATACACATATGTTGTGTTTTGCTTTATTTTGTGAGAAATAAGTTAATAAGTTGTGTGTTGCAGGAACTGCTCACCTGGGTAGGCCTTTGCTGCCTTCCTTCCCTACTCAGCTCACTATGTATTAGAGTGACATCTCATGACATTAAGTGATAATTTTTTGTGTACAATCTAAGCAGTCAAAACCTTACAGGAAATAGTTAGCAAATGACAAATAAAATTTTTGTATGTGTCAGTGAAGAAAATGTACATGTAACACAGCTATACAGTGGTTGTTAAGTGCTACTTTTTAAACATACATGGCAACTCACTGCAACTGTCACGTCACCTCCATCAACACTCAACAGCTGACGTCTTGACACCAAAGTGACAGCCCTCATCAATCAGCTGACTGCCAAAGTGCATCCTTTTGCTACTGTGACAATGCTTTTCACATTCAGTAACACTGAGTATTCAGACATGATATTCATTCTGTGGTGGGAATGCCCGGGCTTCAGCAACAGAATACAGATGCAGATACTTAAACAAAACACCAAGATAGCAGAGTATTCTACAGTGTGTCAGCATCTCTGTGTGAAAGGATGTTTCCTCACTACTTCTGCGGCAGCTGAATGTATTGGAGCAACTCAAGCTGATCATTCAGATTACAATATGAAGTCCCACCATCAGTACAAGAATACAAACACAAATACATAATGGGGCAAAATTCACAGAACATAGCACAATTTGAAATCATTTAAAAAGAACATTATACAATCAAAAGCGACATTTCCAGGAGTGGCAGGAACGCCAGGCAGTCGTTGTGAAGCTGGTGAGTTGCCAAGTATGTTTAAAAAGTAGCACTTAACCATTGTATAGCTGTGTTACATGTACATTTTCTTCACTGACACATACAAAAATGTAATTTGTCATTTGCTGACCATTTCCTGTAAGGCTTTGACTACATAGATTGGACACAAAAAATTATCACTTAATGCTGTGCAGCACCTCTTGAATACATAGCGAGTCAAGGATAGAAGGAAGGAAGCAGAGGCTCATCCACCCCAGGTGAGTGGCTTCCACAACACACAACTTACACATTAATTTCTCCTAAAGTAAAGCAAAACACAGCATATGTGTATAGAGTATTTTTTGACTTAGAATTACTCAAACTATCAAATCCTGAAGCATGTATCTTAACTTGCAGGACACCCTGTATACATTACTTCATAAAAAAATAATTTATTATCACAGATAATATCTTAATATTTCATGAAATCACATTGTAATACTCTTTATCATAGGCCAGTCCTCAATAAGCAAGACAGCATGATACAGCATGATCTATAGGGCCACACAGACCCCAGAATTTCCTGGAACACAAAATACTAGACCGACTGACTGACTACCAACAAATACAAACTACTAATTGTATTTTAATATCATATTACTCTTCAAGAAAGAAATAGACATATCAGTTTTACAAGATAGAGAATCATACTTTTCTACTGGCCTGACTGTGAAAGAATCCTTGAATGCCATATTTTAAAGACAGCTACTTTCTTCCCCTTTAATCCTCCCAACTTATCCTCCATCTCCCTAAGAACGAGTAATAGGCCCCAGAGAGGAGAGATGGTGATTGGAGGGAGATTTTTTTTTTTTTTTTTTTTTTTTTGTGTGTGGGTGTATGTGTGTGTGTGTAGACCAGAACTGGTCTACACATCACATACTTGAGAGTAAACAAGGTCAGATAAAAAAAAATTATTTTCAATACTTTGGTGCACTGTTCCTTGTAATATGTCATGCTACTTGTCTGACAGAAGACCAGTTGTGTGATAAATGTATATCCTGATGAGACTATCAATCATGTATTGATCTATCAATGTACAAAGTTCTATGAATATTCATGACCTTCCATATGGAAAGGTGCAGTTATACTAATATAAATATTTGCTATGCAATACTATATTTTGTACAAGGCATATATAAAAATATTTAGATTTAATTAAAAGTTCCTGAGACACAGGGACACAATAACATTGTACAAACATCCATAATTCCTACAATAAGGGACAAGAAGATTGGAAATCCCCATCATAATCTGTTTATGCAAAACAAGATGGCAAAAGCTTTCATAAACCTTTTTTCTTTTGTCATATGTCCTATTTAATCTTCACAACAAAAATAAATTTACATAAAAGCACATTCACTTTCTATTATCTATCTAACAGTCTGAAGTTTATAAAAATTTAAATATCTCCAGCATTTTTATTTTTATCATCAGTTGTTATTTATTACCTAAATTCACCTTTTAAAGACCAAATCCCTCTGCCACTGTTATCTCTGTGGAAGTCACAAATTTGAGTGAGGAGAGCTTTAAAGAAAGGAGTCTGGCTGGCAGGCAAACGTTCTTGAAATCTGGATATTATTTCCTGAGTGGTAGCTTGCCCATCAATCTCTGCTTGAAATGCTACAAAGTTTCTAATGTCTGCTAAAAGGTCGATGTTTTCCTGTATTTCAGGTTCTAAACTCTCCTCATCCACTGGTGCTGTAGATGGATAATCAGGATCATAATCATCCTCTTCCTCATTCTCCGAATCAAGAGCAATCCCCTTGTTTCTCTGTCGCATGCGGGAGAGCAACTGAGATGATGAAAGGATACCACTTGATCCCACACCTTGTTCATTGCATAGAGGAGTGTTCAGCTTGCTCTCACCACCATCCTTGACATCGGTGTTGTCTTTTATCTCTTCTTCAAATCCTCCACTAAACATAGGAATTTTCTGTTCCTTATGACTTCCATCCTTCATCTTACTACCTCCAACATAACTGACTTCCTTAAATATCTGGCTTTTATTTTTCCCAAATTTAAGTGTGCTTTTTCCAAGAGACAATTGTTTACTTTCAATAGGTTGAGGCCTAAAGCACCGTGCCCGAGAGGCTCTTACAGCCTTCAGAGCCTCCTTGGCCACTCTCTCAGCCTCCCCTTCCACCAGTAGGTAGTCTGGATCACTATTATTCATAATGGCATCATGACTAAGGGCACCATGGATCCCAGATTTTCTGAAGAGTTTTTCAAGAACATATTGGTCCTGAGACTTTGAAAGTTCTTTTTCTTCCATTTCCTCCTCCTCTGTTTTTTTATATTTTCTCTTCTTTGCTAAATATTCAATGCGCATTCCTTCAAACTTTTTCCCCTTTTTATGATGTTCCTTGTGTTTTTCCTTGCTTTTATCTTTGTACTTTTTCTTATGTTTGTTGCTATTCCTAATCTGTTCTGTATTCAAGTCACTATTTATTTCAAACTTGTCTGAGTGCATTTCTTGAGCTTTGTTTCTCTCCCTTTCATAATTTCCTATACTTAATGCCTTAAAAAGTATACTTCCTGAGGGCTTTGATTTTTCTTCAGCTTTTTCCAAACATTTATCAACATTTGCAAGCTTTGTAGATCTCTTTTCCTTTCCTTGGTGATGTGACACCTCTTCACATGACAGTGATAAACTTGTAAAAGTCAAACCTTTTGTACAAGATGTTTCTGTTTCTGCAACAAGTTTCATGTCTGCTATGTTTTCCACAGCACTTGGTTTACTGATTATGAAATCTTTTACTGCAAATGTTCCTGGTTTTTCTTCATCTACATTGTTTTCACTCATCTTCACTTCCATATCATTATTTGGGAGTATATTACTTGAGGTTTTATCATCATCTTTACCTTCCCCTATGAGTGAGGAATCCAAACTTTTATCATCAGTGTTACCTTCTTCTTTGTGTGAGGAGTCTAAATGGATGGAGTCTATGGGTTCATCCTGTAATTTTTTTGTGCTCCCAATCTTTTTGCTGATGAGCTTAGCAAGCTCCTTCATTTTCTCCACTTGGTTAAGACCTACTTGTGCACTATTTTTATCTACATTTTCAACAGACATAGCAATACTTTTCTTTTTTTCATGGCTCTTATTTTGTGTTTTGCTCATTGGATTATTTGTAAATACTCTACCTTTAGGCAAAGAGCTGACTTCCACCTTATCACAAGTTTCTCTATTTCTGTGTGGATCAGTTTTTTTTTTCTCACTTTGCTCACTCTGTTTCTTCTTCACTCCAAGTTTTATTTCTGAACCTGTCCCAGCAAAGATGGCAGATGATTCTGTTTTCTCTTTTTCACCCTCAGTCAGAGAAAAAAGCTCATAAAGATCATTAGTTTTAAAAAATCTTTGCTGTTTAGGATCTTTCAAGACACGATTTGTCAGAAACTGTTTGAAGATTTGTCGATGGTAGATCTTCTCCTCGATTGTACCAGCCATTAGTAGCCTGTTAATAAAAATGTTGCATTAAGAAATGTTTTCAAAACATTCTTAGTAAACAGACAAATGCTTGTTGAAATGTTTATACACATATAAGTCTTATATATGAAGGTATTTGCAAGACTGCCATAAACACTGCTACCCAGTGGACACTTAAAAAGAAGATTAGTAACTAGTAATTCTCAGCTTATATCCACTTCCATGTCATTTACACAGTTACAATGCCTTTCAAAGAAAAAATGGATTGGAAAATGAAGTGAGCCTTGTTTTTACTATTTTATTTCCATGGGTGGGCTTTTCTCCCCAGGATATACAAGAAAAAATCAATCATTCACTAAGGGGTTGGAAACATGAGAAAATGGTTACATTACTGCAGAAAAATGAAAAGCAGCATGAGAGGCAGTATAAAGCAACCTTGGATAGTAGCATGCTTCAATTGTAATAGAATAAAAGAATGATCATAGAGAGCTGGTTTCCAGCCTCTGAGTTATATTACTCGTTACGGTTAATATGGCAATTTGGGAGAAGTAACAGAAGGATTACTCAAAAGTCTCTGAGAGTGGTTTTCAAGTCCTAAACTTGAGGTAATTATACTCACTTTTTCTAACGTTCCATATGCAGAGTTGTGCTATCTATTCAATGAAATGTCACCCTATTTAGTAATGTATGTGTTATGAACACATGCATATAGCAGCCCTACAGGCAAACACATGAGCATGCTATGTGTATATGGTAGCCTCATATGAGTATATATTTGAGTACACATGAGTGCATGTGTGAGTACGTGTGGGTGACTTAGCACTGTCTTTCCCGTTGTTTAGAGGTTGGAGTCATTATCTACAGCACTAATGGAAGGAGCGATGAAACAAACCTATAGCTTGACCTCTGAGCCTCTGGGGTCATGAGGGTGTTTTTTTTATTTTATTTATTTTTTTTTAGGAGGGACACCAGGCAACAAAAATAAAAAATAAAAAGAGCCCACTGAGATGCCAGTCCTTGAACAGGGTCCAAAAATAGTAAAAAATTGAAGGATAAGTGTCTTGAAACTTCCCTCTTGAAGGAATTCAAGTCATAAGACGGTGGAAATACAGAAGCAGGCAGGGAGTTCCAGAGTTTACCAGAGAAAGGGATGAATGAATGAAAATACTGGTTAACTCTTGCATTAGAGAGGTGGACAGAACAGGGGTGAGAGAAAAAAGAAAAGCCTTGTGCAGCAAGGCCGTGGAAGGAAGGGAGGCATGCAGTTAGCAAGATCAGAAGAGCAGTTAGCATAAAAATAGTGGTAGAAGATAGCAAGAGATGCAATAATGTGGCAATGAGAAAGAGGCAACTTTACCACATAAATGTGATCCTCACTATCTCTCTACAGCCTCTTGCGCAACTTCACAACTCCATTTAGTTTAGTTTCCTTATTTTTACACATCCTTTACATTACCCCCCCCCCCCTCTCTCTCTCTCTCTCTCTCTCTCTCTCTCTCTCTCTCTCTCTCTCTCTCTCTCTCTCTCTCTCTCTCTCTCTCTCTCTCTCTCTCTCTCTCTCTCTCTCTCTCTCCTTTGCTTTTCCTCTCTCTCTTCCCTCTATAGCATAACAAACACATTATTCTTCCTTTTGCAATATCAGATCATTCATGATGACAGTTTCTCTACCAAGGAAGAGTGGATTACCAAGCAATCCAATTAATTTGTGAAGACTGAATTTCAAGACTAAAATTTACTTTTGGATTTCAATTCACACTTTTGCCAAGACAGCAAAGAAATAAATGGTATTATTCAACAAGATGCCTCCATGAGAAGAGGTTCTCAACTCTTGTGGAGATGAAAATAAGGATAGGATTTGTATAGATGTAACAAATTTTGCCAGGTTAACACTTTCAGGAACAAAACCAAAAACCCCAACTAGCTGTTGAGATGCAATGCTGGACATTGGACTGAATGACTTATTAATTGTGATAAGGTCTTGAATAACAGATAATTCAATGACTGTAACTCTTTATAAAATACTTTGGTTAAAATTTTCACGTAAGAGCCATTGTCACTGAAGATGGCATAAAAGAACAAGAATGGATGTGCTCAGACTGAATGAAACTTCTTATGTCACCCTGGATGATAAATGAAGTGAGTGTGGCAAATAGGAAGACCTGAAAGGTAAAACAGTACAAAATGGGTTGGATGCAATAGTGGAAAAGGCAAAGAAGGATTTCAAATTCTTCAAGTATGTGAATGAATATAAGTGAAGGATGCAAAAATAATATGTCACATCGAACTAATTAAGCATGCATTTGTTTCTATGTATGCTTCAGTTAAAGATAAGGAAGGTGAATATAAAAGAAATAAATTCAAAATATGGATAAATAAATTTCAAATAGAATCTGTAAAAGGAAGGAAACTGACGAGAGAGCAGGACAGCAGCATGAAAAAAGTGAGAATCATGACCATCTAATGCAAATACTGTATTACTCAACTGTTTTGGGATAAGCAACAGTAGCAAGATGTCAATAATGATGCTGAAAAGTCCATATTTAATGACCTAAAATCAATATTACAGCAAACTTGTCACATAATACATAATGTGCACTGGCATAGTATTGAAGGTACTGACACCATATTGTTCCCACATACAGGGAGGCTCAATTTACACAGCCTTCCTAAAAAAGGAGGAGTCAAAAGATTTTTCATCTCATTTATTCCTCTCATCTAATGGAATGCTTTATCTCATTCATCATCAGTGTTGCATCCCTTATTATTCTATCTATTATTTTTATGGTTAGTGCTCTTTTAAACATGCTGACTGCCTCCTCATTCCCACAGCCTTGCTGTACAAAACTATGTATTTGCTCTCACTTCTGCTCTGTCCAACCAATTAATGAAAGAGTTAACTAGTATCTTCATTCTTTCATCCTTTTTGCTGGTAAGCTGTGGAAAGCTCATTTTATTTCTGTTTTTTTGTCCTGCCCACAAAAGGGATACTTTCAAAAGAAAGTAATGTGATACCTCAGAAACTACACTTATCTTAGTTCTGTTTCTTTTTGGGAGCAGTATTGTGAGTGGGCTTTTTTTATATATATATTTTTTCTTTTTACCCTAGGTACATTATACATATGTATGAGTAGTGCCACAGGAGAATGCTCAACCACACCACAGCTAGCCACTCAACGTGGCGGCTGGTTTTGATGTGGTGTGACGTCACGTGATGTCACAGGTGGCTGGCCAATGGTGCTACCATATTGCCCTGACATAGACAGTACTGAGCCAATGGGTTTTGAGCATTTACCCACCCACCCACCCACAAACATATTAAAGAAGAGAAAAAAATTAGTCAGACACTGTAGAAAATATTTACAAGTAACTGTATTTGGTTTAAAGGAAGAGAAAATAGTAAGCAGAATTCAAAGAGAGGAAAAGGAAAAGAATTTGCTGAATAAGTTACTGAAGAAAGTGATGGGTGAAGACAGTTAAGTAGTAAAGCAAGTCGAAGAGTTCCATAGAATTGGGAAATATGAAGAAGAAAAAATGAGACCCATAACAATAAGGTTTGCGACATAGGTACAACCAGAAGAGGTAATTAATGGGTCTTAGAGGTTGTCTGGAGATGAAGAATATAAGAATGTATGGATAAACAGGGATATGGATGAGACTGAAAGGTTGAAGCAAAAGGAGCTGATAAATGAGGCTAAATAAAAAAAATAATAATAAAAAAAATGAACATCGAATGGAGTAGAAGTTTTTCTGGAGAGTAAGAGATATGAGAATAAAGAAATGGTACATCAAACAGTAAGTAAAGTATGTTATACTAATGTAAATGGATTAATGAATGTCAACAAAAATGGAATTAAATGTGTTATTAAACAGAGCTGCACTGGATGTTGCTGTATTATGTGAAACAAAATGGAAAAATGAATGGGGAACATTGGTGATGATGAATATGATTTATGGATGAAAAACAGAAGTGACAAGGCAGGAGGTGGAGTGATCACTCTGACTAAAAAGTGTCTTAAAGTGGAGAGGGTAATAAAAAGTGGAGAGGAGTCTGAAATTCTACAAGTGATGATTAGAAGTGAAAATGGAAAGGTAATGAATTATGTAGGAGTGTATGTGCCACCTATGACCAATGCTTGGCGAAAAGAAGAGCACGAAGAGATGCTGATAGATGTGTTAAAAGGTCTTGAAAAGATAGTGATGGAAAGTAGTGATATAGTTATTGTTGGTGATTTTAATTGTAAGAAGATAAATTGGGAAACAATGACAACTATTGGAAGTGAGAACTCATGGAGTAATAGACTGTTAAACTGGGCCATTGATGACTCAATGGGTTGATTGTGATACCAGATTTTGTGGAAGTGATAAACCATCAAGACTTGATTTAGTGTTTAACAAGGACATGGAAATTATTGAAACTATACACTATGATAGCCCTCTAGGTAAAAGTGATCATGTGTTGATGGAATTTAAATTTAAAAATGAAAATGTAATCATTGATGAAAATTATAAAGTGAAAAGATTTAAATATAGTAAAGCTGACTTTGAAAAATTAAGAAAATACTTTGTTGCCGTGGACTGGAAAGACTTTGAAGGCGCAGAAGATGTTCGGGAAAAATGGGATGGATATATAAGGATATATGATTCTGCTGTGGAGAAATTTGTACCTAGAGGAGGAGCAAGATGTAGAAAGGGTAAAGAATGGTTTAATACAAAATGCAAAGAGGCTAGAAATTGTAAGCTAAATGCTTGGAATAGATGGAAGAGGAAAATTAAGAGCAGATGTGAGGAATATATCGATGCTAGAAATAAGTAAATTGAGATAATGAGAATGGACAAAAGAAACTATGAAAGAGATATAATAGATAAGTGTATAAATGAACCCAAACTGTTCTTTGGACATATTAATGGGAAGATGAAGAAGAAGGAAGGTGTATCAAGATTGAAAGTTGAAGGAAAAATCTATGAGGATGCACAGGACATGGCAGAGGTTATGAACAACAGTTTCAGATCGGTATTTACTGTGGAAGGGATGTTTGATGCTGGAAGGGATAAGTTGGTGAGGAATATACTAAGTACAGTTCCAGTCAGTTATGAGGAAATACTTAAGATGATGGAAGAACTTGAAGTAAATAAAGCAATTGGTCCAGATGGAGTATCAAACTGGATATTGAAGGAATATAGAGAACAACTGGCTGATAAAATTCAGTCTAGTGGTGACATCACTGTCACAGGGAAGAGTACCAAAAGATTGGAAGAGAGCAAATATTACACCAATATTCAAAGGAGGAAATAAGGAAAACCCACTAAATTATACACCAGTGTCCTTGACTAGTGTTGTAGGAAAACTATGTGAAAGAACAATAAAGGAAAGATGGATGGAACACTTGGAAAGAGAAAAAGTTTTGGCAAATTGTCAATTTGGATTTAGGTGGGGAAGATCATGCTCCATGAACTCCTTTTATTCAAAGGTAGTCGATATTGTACAGGAAAGAGACGGATGGGTGGATGGTGTCTACTTAGACTTGAAGAAAGAAAGCGTTTGACAAAGTACCACACCGAAGATTGCTATGGAAGATAAAAAATTATGGAAAAATTGGAGGAAGACTGCTGGAGTGGATGGAGGATTATCTGGATGATAGAGAGATGAGAAAAGTAATACAAGACCAAAATTCATCTTAGCTAAAAGTAACTAGTGGTGTCCCACAGGGGTCAGTGTTGGGATAAATAATGTTTGTAATATATGTGAATGACATAAATGAAGAAATAGATAGTTATATGAACTTATTTGCAGAAGATGCTAAGCTGATAAGAAGGGTAGAAAATGTAAATGACTGTATGGTACTGCAAGATGATTTAAATAAGATAAATAGGTGGAGTAAATCTTGGCAAATGGAATTCAATTTAAGTAAATGTAAAGTAACGGAGTTTGGTAAAAGTAAGAAAGGAATACATTATCATTTTGGTGTAAAGTTACAGAAATCAAAAGAGGAAGTGGATTTGGGAGTAACAGTTACTGAAAATTTGACTCTGGACAGACACACTGATAAAATTACTGGAGAGACGATGAGTTTGTTAAAAAGAATAAGAATGGCATTCTCATATTTAGATGAAGGAATGATAAAAAAATTTGTTGATTTCCACGATAAGACAAAGATTGGAATATGTGGCAGTGGTGTGGTCTCCTCATATAAAGAGGAATATTATAAAATTTGGAAGAGTACAAAGAGCAGTCACTCAGATGGTTCCAGAGTTGAGTAAGTCAACCTATGAAGAGAGATTAAGAATATTGGAAATTCCTATCCTTGAAAATAGGAGAGAGAGAGAGAGGATTTAATAAACATCTATAGAATGATAAATGGTATGGAAAACGTGAACAAAGGATATTTTATAAATTTAGACACGCAGAGTACAAGGGGACACAGTAAGAAGTTGAGGAAAATTAACTAGAGAAGAGAAGTCAAAAAGTATAGTTTTCTTCACAGAAGTGTGAACAAATGGAATGAACTCAGTGAAGACATTGTCAATACTGTAACTGTCCATGCTTTTAAGACCAAACTGGATAGATATAGAGGCAGGATACTATGAGATTATTCCCCTCCCAAAAACCACAACTAGGTAAATACAAAGATACAGCTCAATCTCACTTCTACCCTTGCTGCATTACACTAGCCTCATGGATCATCATTTTATGTTGTTTATAGCTATTAATTATTAGTGCTGCAGCTATGTCTAGAACCTTATTATATTGTATCTCTTGCTATCTTCTACAGCTATTTTCATGTTAACTGTTCTTCTGATCTTGTTAACTACATACCTCCTCTCCTCCCATAGCCTCAAAGCACAAGATTTTCTTCTTTCTCTCTTTCCTATTCTGTCTATCTTTTTTTTTTTTTTAATGCAAGAGTTAACCAGTATTCTCAAACATTCATCCCTTTCTCTGGTAAACTATGGAACTTCCTGCCTGTTTCTGTATTTCTTCCTTCCTATAACTTGATCTCTTTCGAGATGTAGATTTCAAGACACTTATCAACTGTTTTTTATCATTCTATCTGACATCTCTATGGGAACTGGCATTTAAGAGGGTATGTTTTTAATTAAAAAATTGTACTGCCCTTGGCCCTCTTCCATTAAAAAAAAAAAATAGTACCACAGGAGGAAAACAGTGTTGCACAGGAAAGAATGATAAAGAAATGGGAGACAGAATTATGCTAAGACAAACTTTGCAGAACTTAATAGATTTTATGGAAAAATTAACTGGAAAGAGCTATTTGAAGCAGTGCAAGAAAATATGAGATATTTTTAAGCAAGTATAGAGAGAGGGTGCAACAGTTTGTGCCAAGTTATAAAAGTGAAAATTGGGAAACATGAATGGGTATAATGCCAGATGTGTAGAAGCAAAATAGAAAAAGGACAGAGCATGGATAAAAATGATGAAACAACTGAACAGAAATGCTAGAGAAGAATAAAGAAAGGAAAGGAATGCATATAGTATAATAAAAGAAGAAAGAAACTTTGAAAGTGACTTATTAAGAATATGCAAGGAAGAACCCAAACTCTTCTACAGAGAATGAATGAAACATAAAGATGGCATAAACAAGTTAAAAAGGGAAGGAAGAATTTATGAAACTACTGAGGAGATGAGTGAACTAATGAATGAGAGTTTTCAATCTGTGTTTACAAAGGAAACCAAATTTGTGGCACCGAAAGTGGTATCACAGAATGAGGGAATACAGGAGATACAAGTAAAGAGACAAGAAATCAAGAAACTGCTGGAAGAGCTGAATGTTGGAAAAGCTATGGGACCAGATCAAGTAAATAGATGGATATTAAAAGAACACAGAAAACAGATAGAAGAACCCATATATATAATTAACAGCTCGTTGAAAGAAGAAAAATACTAAGGGAATGGAAAAGAGCTAACAGTACCAATATAAAAAGGGGAAAATAAAATGGAACCATTAAATTATAGACTGGTGTCACTAACAAGTATTGTAAGCAAGCTTTGTGAAATAATAATTAAAAACAGATGGGTGGAATATCTGGAAGATGAAAAGATAATTACAGAAAAGCAATTTGGCTTTAGAAAAGGGAGATCCCGTGTCACATATCTACTGAGCTTTTACACAAAAGTAATTGATGGAGTGCAAGAGAGGGACAGATGGGTTGATGCAGTATACCTGGATCTCAAAAATCATTTATTAAAGTTTCCCACAAAAGCCTTATGTGGAAGCAAGAGAATGGAGGAGGACTAAAGGAAGCAACATTGAGAAGGATGGAAGATTACTTACAAGGGAGGGAAATGAGAACAGTAATCAGAAACACTAATTCAAGTTGCTGCAAAGTGACAAGTGGAGTACCACAAGGATCTGTGTTGGGACCTATTATGTTTCAAATATATGTAAATGATATGACAGAGGATCTAAATAGTTACATAAACCTGTTTGCAGATGATGCAAAAATAGTAAGAATAATAAAGGATGAAAATGATTGCAAGGAGTTACAAAAGGATAATGACAAGATACAAACATGGAGCCAAAGATGGAAACTACAATTTAATGCCAGAAAATGCTACGTGTTGGAAACAGGAAAAGTAGATACCTTCATGGAAGTACAAAATGGGAGGAGAAATAATAATGAAAAATAATGAAGAAAAAGATTTGGGAGTAATGATTCAGAACACGCTATCACCTGAAAGACACATGAACGGGATATTCGACTCTACATTCAGCTTGTTAACAAATATTAATGTGGCGTTTATCTATTTAGATAAAGAAATGAAGAAAATTATAACAAGCAAAATACATCCTAAATTGGAATACACAGCAGTAGTTTGGATTCCACATAGAAAAAAGATATATGAAAACTGGAAAGAATACAGAGGATAGTGACAAAGATGGTACCAGAATTGAAAGTCTTAAGCTATGAAGAAAGACTTCAAGATGGGTTTACCAACACTACAAGAGTGAAGAGAAAGAGATCTGACAACAATGTATAAATAAGTAAACAATATAGAAAGAATAGACAAAGATTACTTGTTACCACAGATGGAGGAGGGGCAGAGATGGACAAGGGGGCATGGGAAGAAAATAAAGAAAAGTGGATGTTCAAGCAACATCAAGAAATGGAGCTTCCCATATAGAACTATTGAAAACTGGAATGATATGAAGGAAGAGGTGGTTGTGGCAAACAGTGTACACACGTTTAAAGAGAAACTGAATAAATATGGTTATAGAGACAAGACAAAATGAGCTTTGGCTTGTGCCCTGTACAATACAGCTAGTAAACACACACACACACACACACACACAGAAGAATACAGGACAGCTAGAAATGATTATGTTAAAATAAGAAGAGAAGAAGAAAGAAATTTTGAAAGAGATGTAGTTGGAAAGTGTAAAGAAGAACCCAAACTTTTCTATAGATATGTAAATGGAAAAATAAAGCATAGAGATACCATTACAAAGCTGAAGAAAAATGGAGAAATTTATGAAACCACACAAGAGATGGCTGAGATACTGAATAAAAGCTTTAAGTCTGTATTTACAAGAGAAACTGTCTTTGCATCACTGGGAGATGAGGAACAACAGAAAGGAATAGAAAACATAAAAATGGAAAGAAAAGAAATTAAAAGACTACTGGAAGAGCTAGATACTAGGAAGGTGATGGGACCAGACGAAGTAAATGGATGGATATTGAAAGAATGTAGAGAGGAATTGGAAGAACCAATATGGGAGATAATTAACAGTTCTTTGAAGAAGGGAAAAGTACCAAAGGAATGGAAGAGAGCAAATATAGTACCATTATACAAAGGAGGTAATAAAATGGAACCACTGAATTACAGACCAGTCTCACTCATGAGTATTGTAAGTAAACTCTGTGAAATAGTCATTAAAAACAGATGGGTGCAATATCTTGAACAAGAAAATATAATAACAGAAAAACAATTCGGTTTCAGGAAAGAGAGATCTTGCGTAACAAACTTACTGAGCTTTTATACAAGAGTAATAGATAAACTACAAGAGAGAGATGGTTGGGTTGATGCAGTCTATTTAGATCTGAAAAAAGCTTTTGATACAGTTCCACATAAAAGTCTCATATGGAAACTGGAACATCAAGGAGGGCTAAAAGGAAAAATACTTAAGTGGATGAAGGATTATCTCCAAGGTAGGGAAATGAGTACAGTAATCAGAGATAATAAATCAAGTTGGTGCGAAGTAACAAGCGGAGTACCACAAGGATCTGTGTTGGCACCTATAATGTTTCAGGTCTATATAAATGACATGACGGTGGGTTTAAATAGCTACATTAACATGTTTGCAGATGATGCAAAATTGATGAAAGTAATAAAGAACCAAGAGGATTGTGAAGAACTACAGAGGGATATTGATAGAATTTATGAATGGAGTAAACGATGGAAATTAGAATTTAATATAAAGAAGTGCCATGTAATGGAGATGGGAAGAAGTAAAAGGAGACCTTCATGGGAGTATAAGATGGAAGGAATCACAATACCAAAGAGAAAAGAAGAAAAAGACTTGGGAGTAATAATTCAAGACATGCTATCACCAGAAAAACACATCAATGGAATATTTGGTTCTACATATAATTTGCTAGCAAATATCAGGGTGGCATTTAATTACCTAGACAAAGAAATGATGAAGAAAATTATAACACACATGATACGCCCCAAACTGGAATACGCAGCAGTGGTATGGTCTCCACACAAGAAGAAAGATATAAGGAAATTGGAAAGGATACAAAGAAAAGCTACGAAAATGATACCTGAATTGGAAGACCTAAGTTACGAGGAAAGACTGGAAGAAATTGGATTACCAACACTGCAAGAAAGAAGGAAAAGAGGAGACCTGATAACAATGTTCAAATTAGTAAATGGCATGGAGAAGACAGACAGAGATGATCTTGTTGTAAAAGTGGAGGAAGGAGATAGACGTAAAAGGGGACATATGAAGAAATTAAAGAAGAGTCATTGTTTGGGAGATATTAAGAAATACAGCTTTCCGCATCGAACGGTTGAAATATGGAATAACTTAAAAGAAGAGGTGGTTGCGGCAAAGAGTGTGCACATGTTTAAAGAGAGATTGGACAAATTCGGGTATGGAGACAGGACTAATTGAGCTTTGGCTCGGACCCTGTACTATACAACTAGGTAAATACACACACAGAAAGAGAGAGAGAGAGAGAGAGAGAGAGAGAGAGAGAGAGAGAGAGAGAGAGAGAGAGAGAGAGAGAGAGAGAGAGAGTGTGCGCATGCACACACACACACACACTAATTCTTTCTTTCCCCTCCTAGATTAGACTTACCTTTAGGATTAATGTTAAGTTTTTCCCCATCCCCTGTGTACATTTTCAGTTTGTCAACTGCCTAAATAATATACCGTTTATTATTATTATTATTATTATTATTATTATTATTATTATTATTATTATTATTATTATTATTATTATTACACACACACACACACCACTCTTCTAGACAGGATGGAATCAAAAGCTTTTCGTCTCATCAGCTCCTCTCCTCTAACTGACTGTCTTCAGCCTCTCATCACTGCAATGCTGCATCTCTAGCTGTCTTCTACTGCTGTTTTCATGCTAGCTGCTCTTCTGATCTTGCTAACTGCATGCCTCCCTTCCTCCCATGGCCTTGCTGCACAAGACTTTATTCTTTCCCTCACCCCTATTCTGTCCACCTCTCCAATACAAGAGTTAACCATTATTCTCAGTTATTCATCCCTTTCTCTGGTAAACTCTGGAACTCCCTGCCTGCTTCTGTATTTCCACCTTCCTATGACTTGAATTCCTTCAAGAGGGAGATTTCAAGACACTTATCCTTCAACTTTGACTACTGCTTTGGACCCTTTTCTGGGATTGGCATCTCAGTGGCCTTTTTTTTTTATTGGATTTTTGTTGCCCTTGGCCAGCATCCCTCCTATAAACAGTTTTAGATGTGATGGTAGTACTGCACAGCCACAGTGCTGCATCATACCAGATGTGAGGACAAAACACACACTCTTTTTAGGGATTTTGGTGAAACTTTCACTGTTGCCTTAGATATAGAGTCTGGCACAAAACTCAAGTTTCCTTTCTGACTGTTCTATTGCTGCTGTAGTAGACGGTCACTGTTCTCCAGAGTTTATTAACTGTGGCATTCCTTAGGATTCTGTCCTGTCACCCACTCTCTTCCTATTAATCAATACTCTTCTAAACCAAACTTATTGTCGTATCCACTCCTACGCTGATGATACCATCCAGTACTTCATGTCTTTTTGTAGATGTCCAACCCTTCGTGAAGTAAACAATTCACGCAAGGAAGCCACAGGACGCCTGACTTCTGACTGGGCCTGTATTCTACAAACCGTCATAGCCAAGTCCATCGGTCATAGCAAAAACAAAATGGCACATTTCAGACATAACTCTGCCATAAACTAATATCGTCATCCATAAACTCCTATTATCAGTCATAAAATGCTACGACAGGATTCACCCTGTCTTACCGCCACTTATGATCGTCAGAAGTCTGTCAGTATCATGACAACATAGCCGGACATACCATAACATGATCCCCAACTGTTTTTTTATTATAAATATAAAAATAAATATTAGTAACCATGAGTTAATATGTCCTTCTTTGAAGCAATAAACTATTATTATAAATAAATGTAGGGAGCAGTATGATCAGTTTTCCTAAACCTTGCCTCATGTGGCCTGCATGTGTCAGGCTGTCAGCCATAACCTCATATATATCATGTTTCTTTTGATTAGATACACTGTCAAACTTCCCCAAAAGTCATAATATGAAGTCAAAACAATTTAAATCCAAGAAAGTAATGTCAAGAACCTATTTCATTTCATAAATTTCAAGTTGACAAATTGTAAGCATGTGTTCTAGCGGCAGACAGTGACTGAGATGTGACTGACGACTTCTGAATGCTATAAGACTGATGGTCATAAATTCTGCTAGTTATGACAGGTAGCTATGGTCAACCATAAGCATTATATACAATATGGGCCCTGATCACTCTAAGATTTCTGATTTGGACAGAGCAAACTTAGAGATGTTCAATGCCTCAAAAACTCAATTCCTCCATCTATCAACTCAACAGAAGTTTCCAGATATCTATCCCTTCTTCTTCAATGACACTGAACTGTCCCCCTTCTCATACACTGAACATCCTCAGTCTGTCCTTCACTTATAATCTGAACTGGAAACTTCCCATCTCATCTCTAGCTAAAACAGCTTCTATGAAGCTAGGCATTCTTTGTTCTCTCTGCCAGTTTTTCTCACCACCTCCAACTACTAATTCTCTACAGGGGCCTTATATGTCTATGTATGGAGTTTGCTTCATGTGTATGTCTGTCTTAGACTGGGTGGAATCAAAAGTTTTATCCCTTT
>NC_087152.1:18375000-18425000 GCF_035594125.1 Scylla paramamosain
TGGGAAGAACTGTATTTCAAGGAAAGTGAGATGTGTTAGAAGGGCAACTTGTGTGTATGTGGCTACAACAGCAAGAGCAATATGAATAAATAGAAAGCCGTGAAAATACAAGATGGGTTGCAAAAAGAGGACAAGAAGGAAAGAAGCACACAGGAAAGCTGATAAGAGAGAGAGAAAGAGAGAGAGAGAGAGAGAGAGAGAGAGAGAGAGAGAGAGAGAGTAATAATAATAATAATAATAATAATAATAATAATAATAATAATAATAATAATAATAATAATAATAATAATCATGCTCGCACACACAAAGATCTCAAAGCTGCCGTACTGTAGTATTTGTGGCAAAAAAGCACATGGAAAGCACCAATTCTACCCGATGCACCACATGAGTTGTCAGACACCTCCTCTATAGCTCCATAAATCATGATTGAGACTCCTATCCTGGGAGAGAATCACTTGTCTCCCCAATGATTTAGTTGCCACATGCCTCCAGAACATCTGAGAAGAAAATGAGATGTCTGAATTCAAAACTCTAGGCACAAAAAATCAATGCCTTAATAGATGATCACTGCCACGAGTGAGCCTCTGGGTTGCGCCTAAATAGATGATCACTGCTGTTTAGGGATTAATGTGTAGCATGAAGTAGTCAGAGGGTGGAGGAGAGGGAGGAACAAACCCTGAATCATCCAAGATAGAGTTTTTAGCAAAGATTTGAGCAAAGAGTTCAGCTTTAGAAATAGATGAGATGGCAGTGGTGCCATCAGGTTGAAATAAAGTAGGAAAAGATGAAGAAGCAAAGTTATTGAAGATGTTTTGGCTTGGTGCCAGATGTCATGAAGGGAGTTAGATCTTGAAAGATTTTAATGCTTTCTATTAAAGAAGGAGTTTTTGGCTGGTTGCAGAACAGACTTGGCTTGATTCCTGGCAGAAATATAAAGTGCCTGAGATTCAGGTGATGGAAGGTTCAAGTATTTTTTTGTGGGCTACCTCTCTATCACGTATAGCACAAGAACAGGCTGTGTTAAACCAAGGTTTGGAAGGTTTAGGTCAAGAGAAAGAGTGAGGAATGCACACCTCCATGCCAAACACTATCACTTCTGTTATGTGCTCAGCACTCAGAGACAGTTCTCTGACACAGAAGAAGTAGTCATTCCAAGGAAAATCAGCATAATGCCTCCTCAGGTCCCCACAATTAGTAGAGGTAAAACACCAGAGGCACCTACGTTTTGGGGGATCCTGGAGAGGGATTGAGCAATAGGACAAGATACAGATATGAGATTGAGATTAGAGGAGCCCAATGGAGAAGGGAGAGTAATTGCATAAGCAGAGGGATTAGAGGTTAGGAAAAGGCAAAAAATATTTTTTTCTTAACCTCTCAATGTAAAAAAAAAAAAAGCCCAAAGGGCTTCCCTATCAATCCTATCACATGCTTCCTCAAGGTTCATGAATGTTGCAACATTTTATAAATTCCTAAGTTCTTCTTTGTTATAATTTTAACTGCGTAAATTTGATCTGCACAATCTTTACTTACTTCACCTTTGTCACTTCCATCAATCTCTTAGTCAATATCACTCAACAGACTATTTTGTCACATTAAGCATACTGTCCCCCTATAACTATTACTCTTATTTCTACAACCTTTATTTTCATATTGAAGTACAACCATTTTTCTCCATTCATTGGGTACTTCTTGCCTCCATGCCAAATCTAACACTAGAAGTTTTCAATCCATCACCACATCACTGATGTACTTTAACATTTACATGGTTATTCTATCTGTACCTGCAGCTTTGGCCACACTTCAGTTTATATATCATGTTCTCTACCTCTTTTGTACCAGTTCCTCTGCACAAACACTCCCATATCTGTATTACTGTTACATGCCCTACTGTCTTCTTATTCATTAAACAGTCAAACTACCTTTTCCATACATCTTCCGCCTCCTCTTTGCTACTCGTAAGAACTTTATTCTGTCTGCCTTATCATACTCCCACATTCTCTCTCTCTCTCTCTCTCTCTCTCTCTCTCTCTCTCTCTCTCTCTCTCTCTCTCTCTCTCTCTCTCTCTCTCTCTCCTTTGGGTGGATGGGCTGTTCAGTACTTTTATCTTCCATTCAGCCCAGTACCAACCTCCTACCATATATTATACTCTTTGTACACAAAATGAAAATTTTAAGAGGTATCTTGTAAATTACAAGGTGAAGTAACACTTACATACAGAGGCAGGAATGGCTGATGTAGCAAGGTTTTCATAAAAGTATCAAACACCTTAACTACTTTATATTGCATTTTTATTGCTAATTTTTTTTTTTTGTATCACAAGATTTGCACCACATGGTGTGTGTGTGTGTGTGTGTGTGTGTGTGTGTGTGTGTGTGTGTGTGTGTGTGTGTGTGTGTGTGTGTGTATATATATATATATATATATATATATATATATATATATATATATATATATATATATATATATATATATATATATATATATATATATATATATATATATATATATATATATATATATATATATATATATACATACACACACACACACACACACACACACACACCATGTGGTGCAAATCTTGATACAAAAAAAAAAAATTAGCAATAAAAATGCAATATAAAGTAGTTAAGGTGTTTGATACTTTTATGAAAACCTTGCTACATCAGCCATTCCTGCCTCTGTATGTAAGTGTTACTTCACCTTGTAATTTACAAGATACCTCTTAAAATTTTCATTTTGTGTACAAAGAGTATAATATATCGTAGGAGGTTGGTACTGGGCTGAATGGAAGATAAAAGTACTGAACAGCCCATCCACCCAAAGGAGAGAGAGAGAGAGAGAGAGAGAGAGAGAGAGAGAGAGAGAGGAGAGAGAGAGAGAGAGAGAGAGAGAGAGAGAGAGAGAGAATGTGGGAGTATGATAAGGCAGACAGAATAAAGTTCTTACGAGTAGCAAAGAGGAGGCGGAAGATGTATGGAAAAGGTAGTTTGACTGTTTAATGAATAAGAAGACAGTAGGGCATGTAACAGTAATACAGATATGGGAGTGTTTGTGCAGAGGAACTGGTACAAAAGAGGTAGAGAACATGATATATAAATTGAAGTGTGGCCAAAGCTGCAGGTACAGATAGAATAACCATGTAAATGTTAAAGTACATCAGTGATGTGGTGATGGATTGAAAACTTCTAGTGTTAGATTTGGCATGGAGGCAAGAAGTACCCAATGAATGGAGAAAAATGGTTGTACTTCAATATGAAAATAAAGGTTGTAGAAATAAGAGTAATAGTTATAGGGGGACAGTATGCTTAATGTGACAAAATAGTCTGTTGAGTGATATTGACTAAGAGATTGATGGAAGTGACAAAGGTGAAGTAAGTAAAGATTGTGCAGATCAAATTTACGCAGTTAAAATTATAACAAAGAAGAACTTAGGAATTTATAAAATGTTGCAACATTCATGAACCTTGAGGAAGCATGTGATAGGATTGATAGGGAAGCCCTTTGGGCTTTTTTTTTTTTTACATTGAGAGGTTAAGAAAAAAATATTTTTTGCCTTTTCCTAACCTCTAATCCCTCTGCTTATGCAATTACTCTCCCTTCTCCATTGGGCTCCTCTAATCTCAATCTCATATCTGTATCTTGTCCTATTGCTCAATCCCTCTCCAGGATCCCCCAAAATGTAGGTGCCTCTGGTGTTTTACCTCTACTAATTGTGGGGACCTGAGGAGGCATTATGCTGATTTTCCTTGGAATGACTACTTCTTCTGTGTCAGAGAACTGTCTCTGAGTGCTGAGCACATAACAGAAGTGATAGTGTTTGGCATGGAGGTGTGCATTCCTCACTCTTTCTCTTGACCTAAACCTTCCAAACCTTGGTTTAACACAGCCTGTTCTTGTGCTATACGTGATAGAGAGGTAGCCCACAAAAAAATACTTGAACCTTCCATCACCTGAATCTCAGGCACTTTATATTTCTGCCAGGAATCAAGCCAAGTCTGTTCTGCAACCAGCCAAAAACTCCTTCTTTAATAGAAAGCATTAAAATCTTTCAAGATCTAACTCCCTTCATGACATCTGGCACCAAGCCAAAACATCTTCAATAACTTTGCTTCTTCATCTTTTCCTACTTTATTTCAACCTGATGGCACCACTGCCATCTCATCTATTTCTAAAGCTGAACTCTTTGCTCAAATCTTTGCTAAAAACTCTATCTTGGATGATTCAGGGTTTGTTCCTCCCTCTCCTCCACCCTCTGACTACTTCATGCTACACATTAATCCCTAAACAGCAGTGATCATCTATTTAGGCGCAACCCAGAGGCTCACTCGTGGCAGTGATCATCTATTAAGGCATTGATTTTTTGTGCCTAGAGTTTTGAATTCAGACATCTCATTTTCTTCTCAGATGTTCTGGAGGCATGTGGCAACTAAATCATTGGGGAGACAAGTGATTCTCTCCCAGGATAGGAGTCTCAATCATGATTTATGGAGCTATAGAGGAGGTGTCTGACAACTCATGTGGTGCATCGGGTAGAATTGGTGCTTTCCATGTGCTTTTTTGCCACAAATACTACAGTACGGCAGCTTTGAGATCTTTGTGTGTGCGAGCATGATTATTATTATTATTATTATTATTATTATTATTATTATTATTATTATTATTATTATTATTATTATTATTATTATTACTCTCTCTCTCTCTCTCTCTCTCTCTCTCTCTCTCTCTCTCTCTCTCTCTCTCTCTCTTTCTCTCTCTCTTATCAGCTTTCCTGTGTGCTTCTTTCCTTCTTGTCCTCTTTTTGCAACCCATCTTGTATTTTCACGGCTTTCTATTTATTCATATTGCTCTTGCTGTTGTAGCCACATACACACAAGTTGCCCTTCTAACACATCTCACTTTCCTTGAAATACAGTTCTTCCCATTTTTCAAACCAACTATTCTCTCTCTCTCTCTCTCTCTCTCTCTCTCTCTCTCTCTCTCTCATATCATCTTTCTTACTGTAAATATGGGGAAAGATTAAAGAAGGAGGTCAGAGGGAAAAGACAACCAGATAAGGGGAACGAATAATGAATGGGTCCTTGGCACAACAGCAAAGAAGCAGACAGACAGACAGACAGACTGGTTGTCAAGACAGTTCTTTACTTCTTTATTTTTATTAGTATTTTTAGTACTTCTTTTTTTCTTCATGTACTTGAGGTGAGGGAGGGAGGCCATGGTAGGGAGGGGTGTGACAGAAGGGAGGGGGAGAAAAGAAAGAAATTAAATGGCTACGTGATAAATGATGGAAAGAAAAGGAGAGAGAGAGAGAGAGAGAGAGAGAGAGAGAGAGAGAGAGAGAGAGAGAGAGAGAGAGAGAGAGAGAGAGAGAGAGAGAGAGAGAGAGAGACCAATGTTTGGAATAGTAACCATTTAAAAAAACAAAACAGGAAGAACTGTATTTCAAGAAAAACAAGATGTGGCTACAACTGCAAAAGCATTATAAATAAACCTTCACCTTCACCAGGAACATCTTGTAACACAGCAGCACAGCATGTCACCATCTTTTCTTTGGTTTTCTGACTGTAGATTTTGCCTCACCTCACATACAGAAAATACAAGTTTACTTTCATTATCTCTATTATTAAAATATCATGCAGGAATAAGAAGACATGTAATATCTTCTCATACTGAAAACTATTTTACCTCGTATGTGGAGACCAAGTTACAATACACCCAGCTGTTTAAGGGTTAAAATTCTACGCAGTGATGTTTTCCATGCTCTTGATGGCTTAAACCCTCAGAAGGTTATGGACCTGATGGAGTCCCTCCTATTGTTCTCCAAAACTATGCCTCCATGCTTGTACCTTGCCTAGTCAAACTCTTTCAACTCTGTCTATCAACATCTACCTTTTCTTTTTGCTGGAAGTTTCCCTACATTCAGCCTGTTCCTAAAAAAGGTGACCATTCTAATCTCTTAAACTACCATCCTATTGCTTTAATTTCCTGCCTATCTAAAGTTTTTTTAATATATTCTGAACTGAACAGGAAGGTTCTTAAACATCTATCACTTCACAACCTTCTATGTGATCGCCAGTATGGGTTCTGTCAAGACCGCTATTCAGGTGATCTGACCTTCCTTACTGAGTCTTGGTCATCCTCTTTTAGAGATTTTGGTGAAACTTTTGCTGTTGCCTTAGACATATCAAAAACTTTTGATCGAGTCTGGCATAAAGCTTTGATTTCCAAAATACCCTCCTACAGCTTCTATTCTTCTCTCTGTAACTTCATCTCAAGTTTTCTTTCTGACTGTTCTATTGCTGCTGTGGTAGATGGTCACTGTTCTTCTTCTAAATCTATAATGGTGGTGTTCCTCAGAGTTCTGTCCTGTTAATGATTCTCTTCCTATTATTCATCAATGATATTCTAAACCAAACTTCTTGTTCTAACCATTCCTAGACTGATGATACCACACTGCACTTTTCCATATCTTTTTCCTAGACATCCAACCCTTCAGGAAGTAAACAATTCATGCAAGGAAACCACAGAACACCTGACTTCTGATCTCTGGTCTTACCTGTAAATAGTTACATGACGCAACTGGCCAATCCTCCATGCCCTCTCCCTGGCCTGAGAATCCGTTGAGGGATTCCAATCAGGATCATATATCACAACTCTGTCAGCACCAGTCAAATTTACTCCAAGGCCTCCAACGCGGGTGGTGAGAAGAAACACAAAGTAGGAAGGATCACTGTTGAACTTGTTAATCAAAGGCTGGCGGGAGGCCACTGTTGTAGTTCTGGAAGGAGACAATTTGTCACGAGAATAGTGTACATGGCATCTACTGTAATTGTTTTCTTCAGTCTGGGTGAGGCATATTTGTATAAAAAAAAAGTGGCATACTTTACCATCAGCAAAAAATAAAGTATACTGTCTATTTCAACTTAAGATTATAATTTGATACATACAAGACACCACAAAATATGCCCCATGCAGTAGTTAAATTAATTAAGCATACTTGAATTTCACTAAGTTAGAAGGGCAAAAGAATAAGTAACATGTGAAATGTCAAACAAATAGTTGTGTGCCTTGGTATACAGTAGGGTATGTGACAACGAAGATCATTTGTTCCAATGTAGTGTTGGTTATGGCAAATGTGCATCATAGTGATTGAAGAATCTATAGGAAATAATTAATTGGTTCCAAGGAACCAGAAAGTATTAAAAAAATTCTGCAATATTCTGAAAAAAATACATCAGAATGAGCACATCTGTACTACTACATTTGAGATAACACAACAAATATATGAGGCACCTAAAGCCAGAGCGATATAAGTACTGAAAACTGAAAACAAAACGCTACCAAAGTTTTGTGAGTTTCAAAATGTGATATCTCTTAAGTGGATTGAGATAGGAAGTAATGATTGGTATCAAAATATTCAGTAATTTATGCCCTTTACAGCTATTTAATTTAATTACATTATGGTTGGTATCAAAATATTCAGTAATTTATGACCTTTACAACTACTTAGCTGAATTACATAATGAAGTTACAATTAAATTACATTATTAAAAATAAATAAGTGACTGCTTTTTTCTTTGATACAATTCTGTTATGGATATCACAAAGCAACATTAAAATTGTACTTAGTGCCCACACATTGTTTATTTCCTTTATTCTAACAAGTTGTTTTATTTTCTGTTTACTAATAGGGGAATTACAACCATTAAAAAGTTACATACAAGTACTTCCTAAGATGAACACAAACGAAGAGAATGATACAAGCTTAAAAAATTAAATTGAAAGAAACTAAAACAAAAGAACTAATAAACATTATAAAAATATACTGTTATAAAGGATAATAGAATATAAAGAAATAATAAAATCATCTGATGCTTCCAAAGCTCACATAGGTTTCCTCCATGCATCTTTGTCTTTTTAGCAATATTATTCTTCCATTTTTCTTCTTCTAGAGGGTCCTGGCTCCTCAGGGGGCAAGCTGTTGTCCCCCATAATAATGGAAGGCTTATGTGTTGTGTAAAAGAAAAATTAAGACAGCAGCCTGTCATTTAAAGGTAGCACGCAGGCTGGAAGGAGGAAGAGAATGAAGTGTGTGGTGGTGATGAGGTGTCCCAGTGTAGGTGTAGGTTCACTTGAAATCTATCCAGCAATCAGGGTTTGCCTACCCCAGCATAACACATGACTCACAGCATGAATCGTCATTGCCTGGCTCTTTCCGCACTGCTGTGGCAAGGGAGTTACTTCTCTCTCTTGCCCCCAACAACTGATAGCTATCACTCAAGTGCAACAAGAAGGTTTCGTGGATAATTATTTCACTTGGATGGATTTTTTACCCAATTGCAGGGTTCATTCTGACTCCACACTCTCTCACATCACAGCAGGAAGGCTGGGGAAGACAATGCTATAAAAATAATAATTTTGGCTATGAGGCCATTTATGTCACTCTGCCTCTAGGGGACTCATATATAGTGCCCTGCCGAGTTTCATATCTAGTCCTAATTTCTTACCATCCTGAGTTTCGCACATTATGATCTCGAGTTTTATGCTGCTTTGACAAGTATCAGTGACATTTACCTACTGTCAGTGTCACACATAAATACAGTAAATCCCACCTAAATTGGAGTCATCTCTCTCTCTCTCTCTCTCTCTCTCTCTCTCTCTCTCTCTCTCTCTCTCTCTCTATGTGTGTGTGTGAAGTAAAAACAATCCTAAGGATTGCTAAATAGAATGAGACTGATTAGGAATGAAAATGGAATTATGTATATGAGTGAGTGAGAAATGATGAAGTGACAATGACAGAATGAATGAGAGAGAGAGAGAGAGAGAGAGAGAGAGAGAGAGAGAGAGAGAGAGAGAGAGAGAGAGAGAGAGAGAGAGAGAGAGAGAGAGAGAGAGAGAGAGAGAGAATTTCACTCCCTTATCCCTAATCTCTGACAGATAAGGGGGAAGGGAGGTGACAGGGAGGGACGTTTGAAACAAGACAAAAAGAAGGGAAAGGAAAAAAAGAGAGGAAGGGACAGGTGGTGGATAGGTGAGCAGTGGCTCACACAGCTGGTGAGTTAGTCTTGCGAGTTTCAGTTTGTTATCTCAATTAAATTTTTATTTAAGGCGAGTTCGCCTTGCTAGTTTTGGTTCATTTAATCTGATTGAATTTTTATTAAAATTTCAGTGATCACACTAGTGGTGAGTTCATTATGCTAGTTTTAGTTCATTATTCTGATTAGATATCTATTAAAATTTCAGTCCATTATTGCAGTTGTATGTTATAATGTCTGTGTGTTGTAGTGTACCCTACTGCATGTAAGCATGGAAACAGTGCAAGTGAAGAATAATATTACAAAATTTCTGAAAACCTAGAGTAAAGTTTTGATGAAGGAAGAAAGGTGACTGTAATGAGTGATACAAATGCAAATATTGAAGATGAAAGTGTCACATGATGAAGTGGTGTGAAAATGAGAAGTGAATTAAATGAGATCAATGAGTGGCTGGCAGAAATCTTGGATGAACAGAGACTATTTCTAAAAAAACACCTTTCAGCACAAGACAGTCCACTACTTTATTTGAAGGTACAAGAAGAGGAAAAGAGACTGACTGCCAATATGGCTGTAGATGAAAGATTGGAGACAAATGTGATGGATGAAAATGTTGTCTGAGATATGTTTGAGAGATTTGGTCATTTAGCTGTACAAATAAAAAAAAATTAATATGATAGATGGATATTCAGAATGAATGGAACAAGAAAGAAGCTTACAACTGAAAGATTCAGGGATGATGAGATAAGAGATGAATACAAGCAAAGAATGAATGAAACACTGAGTGACAAAGATAAGAATGTAAAAGAGTAAGGTTTTTGAGGTGCTCAGAAAGATGGTACTGCATGTATCTAAGAGAGTAGTTGTAATGAAAATGGTGAAATTGGGGAAGAAACTGAGACCAATAAAGGGAATGAGATGAGAGATGTGGATGAGAGGATGTTAAGGGAGAAAGAGGCTGTGAAAGGAAGGAGGATGGCATATTTTGAAGATTTTATCAGTGTAAAGTGTGAAGGGGAGGCAGTTGTGATGTTTACTGGATTAGTAAATGGTGATGGTGAGATGCATTAACATGCAAACAATGAATAAGGAGGAAGTGACAGAAGTTAATGGAAATTTGAAGATGGAAAGGAAGCAGGTGTAAATGGGATTATGGCTGAAAATGTTAAGGTGTGAAGGAGAAACTGGCAAAATAGATGTACAAGATACATGGGTTAGTATGCAAAGTGAGGAAACTATCACAAAACTGGCCATCATTATTCCAGCCTGTGAGGGCAAAGGTAATATGAGTGAATGCAAGAATTATAGATAAGGAAAAAGTCTTTTCTGTAGGTAGAAATATTTATGGATAAATTTTGATTGGATAGATGTTAGTCACACAAAGTAACATTTGGATAGATGTTAATCACACAAAGTAAGATAAATGAAAAACAGGGAGGATCTTAGACAGGCTAGAAATTACGAGGACCACATCTTTTATTCATGATGACAGCTGGAAAAAGAAAATGTCAACAAAAAGCATTAAGTTTATGCCGGGTTCATGAGGCTTGAGAGAGCATGAAAAATTCAATCCAAAATGCATTATACAAATATGTATTTCAAAGTATAATTCTGTATTTGAACTAACCCATCCATTTTGAGATAGGAATAACTTTCATCCATCAGGAACTTTTCAAGAATACACATCATCTGGCGAGACTGTGTGAAGAGTAAGACTCTATGACCCTGAGAAGACCAAAGCTGTAGAATGGAACGCAGAACATGCATTTTGCCTGAGCGGCTCCACCATCCGTATCTCAACTCTGGCTGTGGGTTTAGTGGAAAATACATACACATTACCTTATGTTATTTCATAGTAAAGTAGAAAAACCAATCACATGTTGCATGAAAAGGATTAGGTAATTAAGCATATATAACTTTAACTAATCCAAAATGCTATCCTTTCATTCATTATTGAATTAAAGTTTAACATATCTGATATGAAAAATGTGAAATCTACAAATAGATTTCCCATGATATTGATTTTCAAAGATGAATGATACAACAATTGTACAATCGTAATGCCAACCTGAAGGCCAGAGTTCCAGGTAGTGTTTTCACCAACAGGGCCTCCTGTATATAAATCTGGATGGTTGCATATCTTCCGAAGATTGATTAATCCAACAAATACCTGAAATATTAATGCACCAATGAAAGCTTGTATTTACTTCCTTCTCTTAAACATATCTGTAGACTCTCAGTCATACTTGGCCTTTATGCATCTAACCACTGAGGTTACTAAAAGGTAGTTAAGATATCTTTTTCAATGCAAGAATTCTATGTCCTATTTCCATTCAACACTATTTGGCTTTATGTCTTATCACTGTAACCATAGACATAACACCTCAAACTTACCCTATCATATCATATCATCAGTGCAAAAAGTTATTATGGATTTCAATAACCTTTCCTTTATCAATATCTGAACACCACCTAGGATGTGGTTACTTTGTAGACAGGATTAGTGAATGAACATATAGATGGCAAATACAATTTAATACATATTAGCAAATGTAAAGCATTTAGCATTGGTAGAAGAAATCCAAACAATAGGTACTGTACACAATAATTTAATGCACAAGCAGTTTAATACATATTAGCAAAATATAAAGCATTTAGCAGAGGTAGAAAAATCCACACAGTAGGTAGACAATAAAGAACAAGGTTCCAATAAGATCAGAGAACAAAAAGGATTTAGATTTATGTTAGCTCTGACCTCTGTCAGAGAAAATAATGCATAAAGGCCAGAAATAAACAAAATTGTGTATTAGGATTAATCTTCATGAACATCAAAAGTGTAAGTCCTGAAGTAATATTAAAGTTATACTTGGCACTGGTTCTAGTTCTGATTCTCATATTACAGAATTAGTACACAGGAGAATAACTAAAAAGATATAAAGGATGAGAAACATTACTAATAAAAGAAGGGTGAAACTTTTAACTTTACATTCCTTAGAGAGACACTGGTTAAGAGGAGATCTAATGGAGGTCTGTAAGTAATATAGGGGGATACAATAATGATGACATAAGCAAAATTCTCAGGATCAGTAATCAGGATAGGAAAAGAAATAATGGATTTATGCTTGATAAATCTAGATTTAAAAGAGACAAGAAACTGGCTCTTCAAGAGTGATAGAATAGACTCAGCAATCAGGTTGTTAGTGCTGAGTCATTAGGAAGCTTTAAAACAAGATTAGACAAATTTATGGTTGAGGATAATAAGTGAAAATAGATAATCTTTCACACAAGGACTGTCATGTGTAGGCCTGATGGCTTCTTGCAACTTCCCTATTTTTTTTATGTTCTCATGTTCTTAACTAACCTTTGCTCGACCTCCCATGATGGCTTTCACTTGGTCACCAGCAATATACTCTGAGTAGATTTTACGCTGTTCATCACTCAAACTGCAAAACAGGACCTGCCAAAATACACGCCATTTTCAATATTCAGTTATGTAAAAGTTTGTAAGCTTGTCTTTAACATATATAAATGTAACAAGCTCTGATGACATATCATTTAACTAATTATTCAATTACCTAATACAATAGCAATAATAATAATGATAATTCAATAATGATAATAAAGATAATAATAACAATAACTATAACTGTTATGCCTCAAAGACTCACACATATGCACCTACACCTAAGCACTTACACACATGCCCACATGCAACCACAACAAGTACCCATGCACCTGTGGGCGCGCACATGGGCTGTGAGAGGGTAGTAGATGCAGGCGCGAGGCCTGTGTTTACATGAAAAACTACTGCTGACCCAGCACAGTGGGCCAGGCACTGGGAATGAATAACATCAACCCTCGTGGGAAGCGAGGGCAAACCAAGACAGAAACAAGGTATCTCTGGTGAGCAGAGGCCTTGTTCTCACCGACCTCCACCTTCAGGAAGCCTCCTGTCAGCATCTCCGCCAGTGCCTTACAGAGAATCGACTCCGCACCTCGTAACTGACTAAGCTTAACGTGTAGTGTCTCGTCTTCAGACTCAGGAAGTGCAAACGCTTGTGCTCTCGATGCGCCGGGGGACGTTCCCCATTGGTGCCTCCATCACCGACTCCTCTGGCATCCCAGGGGGTGGGTGGAGTGTGTTACAGGACTAAATATTGTACTACAAACTAGTTTGACATCTGCAAGTGGAAGCATCCTGAGTGCCACATCATTGGACCATGGGCACAGCTGCGCACCGGTCCGAGGGGCGCCCGGGGCACTGGAAAAAACTATTGACCTGAGTGCCATCCTTCACCAATGAACCTCAACAGAGACAGCGCTGATCACTCTGACCAGTCTAGTTGGTGAACCAGAGCCACATCACCTCTCCTGCAAGCTCCTGCTGGTGCCTCTGCCCAGGGAAGGCTGTGCAGCTGACGGTGGCTGACGGCTTGCTAACGTTATGGCCACCGCAGGAGCAACATCATCGAGGGAGAGGTACCCCAGCCTAGCCAGTGATTCAGAGCCACAACGTCCCTCCTGCACACCCCTACTGGCACCTCTGCCCAGGGAAGGCAGTGTAGTTGACGGTGGTGGACAGCTCGTTCACATCCTGACCACCGCAGGAGCAATATCATTGAGGGTGATGTAATCCACCTTAAGGCACCCTCCCTGTCCCCTGGGGGCACAGGGAGGGTGCCCCCCCCAGCATAGTCAGGGGAATTACCGGCCTAGAAGTGTAGAATGTACATGTGCCCAACTCAACACCTGGAGGTAGAGGTGTCAGGGGTAAAGAAATGCTATGCCATTGGCTGATCAGATAGAACGTAATTTAGTGGTGGGGGACGGCAACTCCTAAGGGGTCGCTGGTCCCCCGTTACCCCCCAGTGGGGTGTAACATATTGGTGCAGTGAGTAAGATCTGATCTTGCCTCTGGCATGGCTAGCTTAGCTGTTAGATCTCCAAGACAGGCAAGGAGTCGCCCAGTAGTAAGTGTGGGTTACTCGGCAGTGACAGGTAATGGACCCACCACCTCAGAGTATGAATGGATAGAGTGACTGGTAAACTGTGACTTCATAGCAAGCGCTTCCGGCTGACTGCAGCGGCCTGTTGGGTTACCAACGCCTTTGCTATTCGTTACTGGGAATGTCTCCGTGTGAGAGGACTAACATGATAGGGCAAGGACAACAGGCCAGTGCATGAGGAGGGGAATAAGGAACCTAGCTCCTGCCAGCAGGTGTGGTGACTGTATCCACTGTACCATGGCAGATGGCTGGGGGACAGTACCTGGCCCACGACTGACCCTTTACAGAATCTTAGTTGGGCAAGCTAGTCAGATAATCTATGCATTCCAACAGGGGATGCCTCCTGGGACATGCCTTGGCCCAGGACCAACTGTGACACTCCTGTAGGCCCGGCAGGGCATCTAATGCGCCAGGCCCAGTGGGACATCAAACACACCACATCGAGGGGCAAAGGAACCATAGGAGAGGACCAGCCACAACGAAGGACAGAAACACGCTGAGGTGTGGGCACCTCCAGGCATAAACCGAGGTGTAGGGTCATGATAAATGACCTGAGGTATTTGGTAGGTCCTCCCAACTAGGTGGTGGTAGGTAGGTAGGATGGGGCTGTGGGGGGCTGGTAGTGGCACACCCCCTCCGTGGCTCCTGGAAAAGGGCACAACGATCGGCACACTCTATGTTAAGCCCCTCCCTGGCCGCTCAATTAGGCTACTTGGTGGTTTCCTTCTCAGTGCATGACACCTGGCAATACATTGTGAGCACAACTGTGCATATGAGCAGAGGGATGAATGCCACCATTAGCTGAGTGACTGAGTGTAGCTGAGTGACATGGACACAAAGGGACCCCCTCTCTTCTGTGCTGCCTGGCAGACAATCCAGGAATGGATCAAACTCTTTGAGCTCCACTGCCAGGCCCACAAGTATGAGGATGATGAGAAGGCAACCTGGTGCTGCCTGATGATCAGCCCCGAGGCAGAGATCTTCCTGATGAATCTTCCAGACGACATCTCCTGGACTTGTTTGAAGAGGAAGCTAATCAAGAACCTGGGCTCAATTCAACTCCACGACAACGTACTGTCACGGCTGCTGAACCTCACCTGGGGCCAAGAGAATGTTTGTGGCCTCGCCAACCAAGCACTCCTGCTGGTGAGCCAGGCGCTGCCTAGCTCCTCCTGTGCAACTGAGAGGCACCTTGCCCAAGAAGGCTTCCTCTAGGCAGTGGCCCCTGCACTGGGCCGACACTGGTGTCAAACTCCCAAGGCACTTCTCCAAACTGATCAAGGAAGCTGAGCATTGACTGACATCAACAGCTTCCTTCTCTGCAGCTGGGAGCCCCACACTGTGGGTCCTGTGGCTGCTGGGATCTTTAACCTGGCTCCAGGACTGAACCCTGCTATTGATGCCCCAACTACTGCTGCTGCTCCAGACACTAGTGCGGTGGCCCCATTGCCACCCGCTCCCACTCACAACATGAACACTCGACACCCAGGTCACCACTCTGAGTGGAAGGGCAGGAGGGGCCACCGAGGAGATGAACGGAACACCACCGACAGTGAGAGGTGCCTATCTTACTTCCACTGTCTGGATGACGATTTGCAGAGCCATCGCAGCTGGCAGATCGAGATGAGGGAATCACTTCAGCTGTGGCGGGCGGAAATGCGAGCAGAACTCCTGGCTGAGGCCCGGAGGACCCAAGACAATGCGCATTCCTACCATGCTGAACTGCACAGCAGGGAAGTAACCCCATGGCAGCGTCACCAAGCCTTCAACACAGAGAACTTCTAAACACGTCATCCAGGGCATGGCCTGCCCATGACAGCCACCTCGCACCCCAGGAGTCCTAGCAGTGTCATCAGATCTTCACCTTCTGCGGCCGAGGACAGCCTTTGTCACGGAGAGGGTAATGTTACATCCCAAACACTCACACACACGCACCTACACCCAAGCACTAACAGACTTACCCACATGCACCCACACAAAAGTACCCACGCGCCTGTGGGAGTGCACACGAGCTGTAAGAGGGTAATAGATGCAGGCAAGAGGCCTGTGTTTACATGAAAAACCCAGCACAGTGGGCCAGGCACTGGGAATAACAACAACAACCCTCGTGGGAAGCGAGGACATACCAAGACAGAAACAAGGTATCTCTGGTGAGTGGAGGCCGTGTGCTCAGCGACCTCTGCCTTCAGGAAGCCTCCCATCAGCGTCTCTGCCAGTGCCTCACACAGGATCAATTTCACACCTTGTGACTAAGACTAACGTGTAGTGTCCCATCTTCAGACTCACTGAGTGCGAACCCTTGTGCTCTCGATACACCGGAGGGCATTCCCCGTCAGCGCCACCGTTACCGAACCCTCTGGCATCCCGGGGGTTTGGGTGGAGTGTGTTACAGGCTAAATATTGTACTACAAACTAGTTTGACATCTGCTAGTGGAAGTGCCCCAAGTACCACACCATTGGGCTGTGGGCACAGCTGCACACCGGCCCATGGGGCATCTGGGATACTGGAAAACTCTACTGACCTGAATGCCATCCTTCACCAATGAACCTCGACAGAGACCAGCACTGATCACTCCGACCAGTCTAGCCAGTGAACCAGAGCCACATCGCCTCTCCTTCACGTCCCTGCCAACACCTCTGCCCAGGGAAGGCTGTGCAGCTGACAGTGGCAGACAGCTCACTCACATCCCAGCCTAGCTGGTGATTCAGAGCCACAACGCCCCTCCTGCACGCCCCTGCCAGCACCTCTGCCCAAGGAAGGCAGTGTAGTTGATGGTGCTGAACAGCTTGTTCATGTCCCGGCCACCGCAGGAGCAACATCATTGAGGGTGATGTAATCCAGCTTAAGGCATGATTGGGCAAGCCAACAGGCGACCCTGGGGGACCCTGCTGTGCTGCAAGGTCCCCCTGGGGGGACAGGGAGGGTGCCCCCCCCCAGCATAGCTGGGGGAATTACTAGCCTAGAAGTGTAGATTGTACACGTGCCCAACCCAACACCTGGAGGTAGAGGTGTCGGGGTTAAAGACATGCCATGCCATTGGCCGATCAGATAGAATGTAGGTTAGCAGTGGGGGACAGCAACCCCTAAGGAGTTGCAACAACAACAACAACAACAACAACAACAACAATAACAACAACTACAACAACAACAACAACAACAACAACAACAATAACAATAATAATAATAAAATTATAAAAATCTTATTTCATTTACACTCTTAGCCATTTGACCCATGGTGGAAAGGAACAGTTTCATAGCCCATTGTACTACACCATAGGAGTCCAGGTACAGCACAGCTGGCCACATTCATGCACAAGGCCTGATAGCATACAATGGCTTACCAGTCCCTTCCTAATGAGAGTGTTCCCTATACTGCACCTATTCCAATCTTGAGACCACAGTAGATGCAGAATAGTCCCTACAGAATGTCCAGCAATTTCACTGGATCTATATGTCAATACCACCCACCAAGTGCATCCACATTTCCTTCCAAGGTTATCAAGACCATGTCACCTTCATGCACTCGTCACTGTTGCTTACAATTCATAAACACAATTGCTCTTGCTTGCTGCACAGTCATTCCTCTCATTCAGTGCTCTCTTCATACAGTTCATTCACTCCAGGCATGGCCTTTCTTTTAACTTTTCACCAAGCACATCTGACTGCCTAAGTCTCTTTACTACTATGGATTTGAGAGGGTGTGTTACATCGTTTTTCAGGAACAACTCTCTAACAAATTAATGAATTGTGATGATACTTTGAAATAACATGTTTTAAATACTCCACTAATCCTTGTCATTATGATCAAGTAAAAAAAAGTGGATAATAAAGATATTTAACTTAGTAAATTTACCACATGCAAGAACTAGCCAACTGTCCGATGCATGTATGAAGGTTTCAGGACATTGTTGTGATGTCATGCTCCTCCCCACTTTTATCCTTTCTAGCACTGAGAGATGATACTACTGCTCCTGTCACCTAGTGACTTTTATCCAGTATTAGAAAACTACCATAATAAGAACAGAGCCTGTCATTGCCTTTTATGTGACATTGTAGCACATCATGAGTTTATAATATTTACATTAAGCTGAATTTCCTTACTTTTCTTTACTCTAATTAACAACCCCTTCTATGAGTATTCCTATACATTACTTGAAAGTGTTATGCATCTTCATTTATGTTCTTACTGTAGGTATAGTTTACTGTATCTACTATTTTCATGTTCAGAATTTGTGACGTAATGTGTCATTTCCAAGCATGAATTGTAGATCAAAGAAAAGACATGATGGATGGACAAATTTTGCAAACAATGATGACAATGCTGAATATTCTATTCTTTATTGCTATTAAGAAAAATCTTCCTCTGTGTGGGCAGAATCGAGGGAATGACATCATAACAATGTCATGATACCTTCATGTGTCTGGCAGCTGAATGAGTCTTACGCACATTAATTTACAAGAGTAAGTGGCTTCTTTATTCACTCTTGTCACTTGACCACAATGACAAAAATTTACAGAGTATCTGAAACACATTCTAACAAAGTATGATCCCCACATCATCAGTTTGTTAAAGTTATTCCCTGAAAATTATGTAACACGACTCCTGAAATGCATAGTAGGTTACTGTCCTCCATTCCCTCCACACACACAAACCATCTTAACACATATTGACCTGCTCATTTGGCCAACTCTCTCTAAAAACACAAGTTCTTATTTCCCCATTTTTATTCTATCCCTTCATGTTACCATATTTCCTGCCATATAAGACACAGCAGAATATAAAACATATTTATAATTCAGCAAGATATGTTTATGAAAATTAAAAATTCATATCTATAAGCACATAAAAAATACAAAAATTTAATCTGTCATTTGTTGTTTCCTGTAAAGATTTGGCTGTGTGGATTGTACATAAAAAATTATCACTTTATGCCACGCAGCACCACTCAAATACTCGCAGCAAACCAAGGAGGGAGAAAGGGAGGCAGAGGCCCACCCAGGCAAGCAGCTCCCTCAAAACACAACTTATATGTAAATTTCTTACAAAATAAAGCAAAACACAGTGTATGTGTATAGAGTATTTTCAACTTGGAATTACTTGAACTATCACATCCTGAGTTACATACCTTAACTCGTGGGACCACTTGTATTTTCTCTGCTCTATTCAATCACGATACTTTCTTTCAACACTATTTCCCCTTCATACTTACTAATTTCCCACTCTACTCACACATTTATATCTGCACATTCTTCAGGCACCTTATCTCCATTACATTTAATATCTTCTCCCATGTTCCTATGTTCCATGTTTCAGTTCCATATAATACCATTATCACTTCTCCCTCATACACCCTTTTTTCTGCATTCATTCCAGGCAACCAGAACTAATAAATACTCTACTCCTATTGCCTCATTAATTCAATATTTCATCAGTATATCTATTGTTCCCTTCACAACAACAGACAATGCTAAATCTCAAAACAATGTATCTCCTCAAGCAAATTCCCATTCAAAACTACCTTTATCTTCCTACCATCTAGTCTCCTCAGCCCTCATGCACTTCATTACTTTACTCTTAACCTCATTCACTTTAAATTTTCTTCTTTCACACGTTTCCTAACTGAGTACCAGCTGTTTCAAACACAAACTCAATTTCTGACAAAAACTTCAATAACACTATATCTATCTAAAATCTTCAATTTCTGACAAAAACTTCAATAACACTATATCTATCTAAAATCTAACACGCAATTTCATAAAAGACCGCAAATATTATCTATTTCCATTAATAAATTGATAAATAAATTGTTGCATTTTACCTGTTCATTCTTATCAGGCAAACTTAGATGACTCCTTACATCATTCTTCATTCTGCGCAACAGGAAAGGGTTGATGGTATCTCGAAGCATAGAAGCACACTTGAATGCTGTCTGGACCTAAAATGATAAAAGTTCATTCATCTATACTATATCATCATTATGATGCATGTAATGTGTAGTCATAATGTTCACCTCTGTTTCTGTTAACCAGCTTTTGACAGAATTATCAACTACTTAAAAAGGAGTCTTCAATGAGTAAGAGACGGATGAATAGGCAGATGGACAAATGGGTAAATAAAATAACAAAGACATATGGATCCTGAGGTAAAAATACACAGGTGATTCTTTGAATTATTTAATATTAATGAACAAGATGTTGGTTGAATGTGGTGACGAAATAATTACTGTCAAAATTAATGATATCAAGAAAATACAGACACTAGAGCATGCTGATAAGTGTTTGACAAAGTTCATCTACTATACCTCCAGTTTGGTGGCATTTGCATAACCACCCTGTGTAATGGGCACTGCAAACTGTTGCAAGAAAACTGGTAATGTCCCCAGCTTCCCAGGGAACACAAAATCAAAAAGTGACCACAGTTCCTTTAAGCTATTCTGTATTGGTGAGCCTGTAAGAAAAAAAATTGTAACTGCTTAATATCCTACACTAAATACTTCTAAGATTTCTGGGTTTGGAATGTTTAAATAATACAGAATACATAAAAGCTTATATATATATATATATATATATATATATATATATATATATATATATATATATATATATATATATATATATATATATATATATATATATATATATATATATATATATATATATATATATATATATATATATATATATATATATATTATTAAATGTGATTGCTGGGTCAGCATTTATTACTTTCTTAAAGATATTTTCTTTATATCTTATAAGAGTCTTTCCTTTTTGAAGTTTGTTTGATGACTTCACTGTTGCTAGTCATGCTTGCTATAATGCAATTTCAGGTTCCTTAACCCTTTCTTAGTACTTGTGGAATGACTGGACATGCTGGGAAGTTGGTATTTATACCATGAGTTGAAGCATCACTCTGGGCTGTAAGAGGAGCTGATTGGCTGGTACAGCACAACTGGTGGGCTTGTTATTTGGGGCAGTGGGAAACACTGATTGGTTGGCTGGTGGGCTTACTCTGTGTCGGCAGTGCTCATTCACTTCCCATGCTTGGTAGGGCCTGTAAATCCTCAGCCTGTACATTGAGCCTGGGGTTGAATTCATTTATGTAGTGCTTCAAGTATTGCAAGGCATCTCACATCTGTACACATATCTATAATTTCAGTGTTTTCTTCCAGGTCTTTTCTTGTGATCTTGATGCTGTGTTGCTGTTGTAAGTATTTTTGGGGCTCCAGATGTAAGCCATCAAGACAGCTTCATCGTCGTCATGCTGATGCAAGTTTAAGGGAGGACTTCACAGTTTCCTTGTTTACAGGTGAACTTATACACGGCGTGTGACTTCTGGGTTGTCTCTCGCTATGTGGGGACTGTTTCTGAGTAGGAGGTGGTTGGTTTTCTTGTTCCTGTAGTATATCTTCCTTTTTGAGTCTGTGGGCTTGACATTTCTTTTCCATTATTTGTGTAATGATTCTTTCATCTTCTTTGTAAGCCATAGAGGAGGCACGGTTGTGTATGGTGATGTCAGGCTTTCTTGTGTCTTCAGAAGAGCTGGAGTTATGCCACTTATCAATGACCTTGGTTTGGTGGACGATGTTCTTTTCACTAAAGCCATTGTTTATTAATACTTGTGTTGCCCTTTCTATTTCTTCATGCAATTGGTGCTAAGTACTGCAGTGCAGTGCAGTGTAAGCACTGATAGTAGAGTCCTTACATTGGTCAGGACATTTGCTTCTTCCATTAAGGCAGTGCCCAGGGTTAGTTGGCTTGATATACACTGCTGTAAAGAACTTCACTTGCTGTTGTTTCATGAGGATATTGAGGAAGGGCATGGTACCATTTACACTGTGTTCTATGGTGAAGTTGAGACCAGAAATTTCTTCAAGACAATGCTTGCAATGGGCAGCACTAACGTTGCTTGTAATTTTGATGAAGATGTCGTCAATATGGTGGCAATATATATCAGGCTTCTCAATCTCTTTAAACACTTCTTCCTCCATGCAGTCCATAAAGAAGTTGGCCATGAGCACACCCAAGGGAGAACCCATGGCTACACCATCAATTTGACGATACTTGTTCCCTTGAGGACAGGTAAAAGAGGCTTCCATTGTGCAGCATTTGATGAGTCCACATAGTGCAGTTTCAGGAATATCAAGTGGGGGTGCAGAGTCATTATGGCACACTCTATCAATGATGTAGTCAATGGCGCATTTGACTGAAACATTAGTAAAAAGTGATTCCACGTCGTGAGGCAGTTACCATCGGTGGTGTTACTCTTGAGAACGTGGAGAAAATTAGATGCAGACTGCAGGCTGTAGGTGGTGGGAAGGTGCCAATATGTACACAGCTTTTTAGCAATGTGTACATCAGTGTAAGTATTTGAGGAATTATTGGGCACAGCTTATTTCACTGTTGTGTCTTAATGTTACCATAACAGTAACCCATGCTATTTTCACCAATGAGTTTGTTAAACTTGAGGTTGTTGCTGATAGCATTGCATTTGGCTATTATTTTGTTGAGTTTGGTCTTGAGTGCATCTGTGGGATCCCTGCTGATCTTGGCAAATTTTGTCATGTTGTCCAGATCATCCATCTTCTTGAGATAATCATAAGTGTCCATGATGACATAAGCTGCTATGTTGCCTGCTCTTCTGATTGTGATATTGGGATCAAATTTAAGTTGCTTTGCTGCTTCAATATGTTTCTTCTCAAGTATACTGCTCCTGTGCCTACCTCTTGTTTCAGATGCTTTTTGCTATGACTGCTTGTTGGAACAAAGGATCCATGGTAACTTCCCCCTTTTTGGATAATTTTTCGATACCTTCTCCTCCACAGCACACAAAGATGAAAGAATCATTACACAAATAGTGAAAAGAAATGTCAAACCCACAGACCCAGAAAGGAAGACAAAGCTCCAAACCAGCCACCACCTATTCAGAAACAGTTCCCGCATCAAAAGACAATCCAGTAGTGACACACCATGTATAAGTTCACCAGTAAACAAGGAAACTGTAAAGTCCTCCCTTCTACCCACATCAGCATGATGACAAAGAAGCTGTCTCGACAGCTCACCTGCAACCTAACATCCGGAGCCCCAAGAATACACTTACAAGAGCAGCATGGCATCAAGATTACAAGAAAAGATGTGGAGGAAAACATTGAAATGTTAGACATGTGTACATATATGAGATGCCTTGCAATACTTGAAGCACTGTACATAAAAGAATTCAATTCCAGGCTCAATGTACAGGCCCTGCCGAGTATGAGAAGCACTGCCAACACAGAGTGAGCCCATCAGTCAACCAGTCAGTGCCTCACACTGTCCCCACATAATGAGCCCACCAGTCATGCTGTACCAGCCAATCAGCATCTCTTACAGCCAAGAGCTACACCTCGACTCATGGCATAAATACCACCCTCTCCAGCACATCCAGTCAATCCACAGCTAGTGAGGAAAGGTTAAAAAAAAACAAGATTGCGATATAGCAAGCATGACTAGCTGTTGCAAAGTTATCAACCAAATTTCAAGATAGAATAAGACTCTTATAAAAATAAAGAAAATATCTTTAAGGAAATAATAAATGCTGACCTAGCAATCACATTTAATGAAACATGTGTAAGAGAGAATCTCCTGCATGTATATATGGTCAATATATATATATATATATATATATATATATATATATATATATATATATATATATATATATATATGTTACAGTCAAAACCTGGAATCAGTCAAAACTAGTTTTAACTAGGTATTTTCAATGTGTTGGTGAACAACTAGTATTACCTAGGCAAAACTAGTTATACCTTAATGTGTTTGATATAACTAGAAATATCAAAGTTTAACTAGTTAAATCTAGTTTTATCTGATCGTGTAAGTTAAAACTAGATTCAACAACGGTACTGAGTGTCAAAAGTAGGTGAGGGATATGACCACTCGTTTGAGTACCATTGCTCGTTTGAGTACCATTTTTGGGGAACTCAAACATAACATCCCCATCTAACCTAACCTAACCTAACCTAATGCTACTTATACATATAAATGTTTTCCCCGGCACTACACCAGTTTCACTTTTAGTCTAACCTAGTTAGGTTAGGTTAGGTTAGGTTAGGTTAGAGGGGGATGTTATGTTTGAGTTCCCCAAAAATGGTACTCAAAAGAGCAATGGTACTCAAACAAGTGGTCATATCCCTCACCTACTTTTGACATTCAGTACCGTTGTTGAATCTAGTTTTAACTTACACGATCAGATAAAACTAGATTTAACTAGTTAAACTTTGATATTTCTAGTTATACCAAACACATTAAGGTATAACTAGTTTTGCCTAGGTAATACTAGTTGTTCACCAACACATTGAAAATACCTAGTTAAAACTAGTTTTGACTGATTCCGGGTTTTGACTGTAATATATATATATATATATATATATATATATATATATATATATATATATATATATATATATATATATATATATATGGGCCACTTGCAGATAAATATTTTAGTATTTTGCCACAAAACAGGGAATCACTGTATACACACCAGAAAGAATCAGTCTGTGTGGGGTTTGAAATCTCTTAAGTGCAACTGTGATTTGAGCTTCTGGGTTGCGGATTTTGTGACCTTCATCAAGAATAATGTAGTGCCAGTCATACTGAAGCAATGTTTCAAGCTGGTCCCGAACACCAGTGTAGGAGGTAACTAATATCCCACTATGGCTGCAATAAATACAATGAATGATAAAAGTTCATTATTTTTTCATTTTTGTTCAGTCTGGCAGGCAGTGACCTGTAAGGTATACAGCAAGTATTATAGTTACATATCACACATTTTTCACATGAAAATATAACAAGATGAACAAGATCTAAGAGATCATCTTGATTACCATTTCTTTAAATATGCAAAGGTAAATATAGCCATTACATTTATTTCACACTTCCTTCACATCAGCATGTACTCATATTGTCTCTAGGCAAGCTTACCTATTGATGTTGCTGATAAGGGCAGGTCTTGTACCAGTAAATGAGCCAGATTCATGTAGAACAGCCACTCTGAAGGGAGGCCACCATATGTGAAACTCTTTCACCCACTGATGGAGAACAGTGGCAGGACACACCACCAATGTTGGTCCTAAACCATTCCACCTCTGTCTTCGGTAAGAAAGACCTGAGTAGGAAAGCCCCACCAAGAAGGATATAATCTGGATAGTTTTGCCAAGGCCCATCTCATCTCCCAAAATGCCTCCACATCCTTGACTATGCAGTTCCCACAGCCACCTCACACATGTTTTCTGGTATTTGTAGAGTTTATTCCATACTAGTAGTGGCACCTTGTAGCCACCTGTAAACTGCTCATAGCCTTGCTCCTCTTCCTCTTCTGAATCTAGGTCTTCTCCTTTGAGAATTTTATCTTGCTTTTTTTTCAACCTTTCTTTTTTCCAAGTTTCAACTCTTTTCATATAATCAGCTATGTTTCCATCATCTTTTGATTTTCTATTCTTCTGTTTCACCTTGGGAACATCATCTTCAGATGACATTTCATCACTACCTTCTACTTTCTTCTTGTTTCTTATTTTCAAAATATATTTTCTTTTCTCACCAATATTTTCACTTTCAAAGTTCTCATCATTTTCACTTTCTATCACATCAGCACAGTCATAATCAGATGGAAAATAGTCTGAGTCTCTCTCTTGATTATCTGAATATTCAGAATCACTTCCTTCAAAGCTCACATGTTCTGATAACAACCTACGCGGAGGAAGTTTTAACTGATCTGATTCTAATGTACTTGTGACAGTAAGACTAACTTTTTCAGTCCTTCTTTTCTTAGGATGAAGAATGTGTTTTTTGAGAGGATCTTTTTTGTTGGATTTCTTTGCTTTCCCTTGGTTTTTAGAAAAATTCAGATTATCATGGTTGTCATTTCCATTATCATATACTCCAACGTACTCCTTCAGCTTCTTCCTTCTTTTCTTTGGAAAACCATAGCTGGGGTCACCAGAAGACTTTTTACAAGAAACATCTTTACTTGATCCATTGTGCTGTTTTTGTCGGCTGAACTGATCTTGAAGATACTGTTCAAACTTTCCAATAGCCCCAGACTGTGTATCTGAAAGCCTAAAACAGACACATGATTACCAAGAAGTTCACAATAATATTTAATTTATAACATCTCTAACATATGCTCAAAGAAGAAAAATATATATCTTTTAACCTGTTTGAGGTGTCAGCTGGTTCCAAGATGGTGCCAAATAGTGTCATTTCTCCACAGCTTATAATTTCTGTTTTAGATTTCAAAGTAGAATCCTTTTTCCCCACAGATAAATGCTTTTCTGTGTAAATCTTGCTTGGCCTTGGGAACGAAACAGTCTTACTAGCATTGGAGGTGGTCCCAAATGGTGTCATTTGCCCTTCACGAATAAGCTTTTCTCTTTCACTATTATCCTTCATGTCTATTTCTTGGGTTTCTTCTTCTTCCTCTAAAATTTCTCCCTCTTCTAACTCTAAATCATCAAGCTGAAAAAGGGTTTGCAATGAAAAGTAAGCTTTCACCTAAGTCTCGTATAGCACTAATGAGAAGTGAAATACGCAATACACACATTAAATACAACTGATCTATAACAGAAGCTTCAAAATGATTGTATATTTTACATGTTGATAGATTGTTCATAATGTCTGTGCGGAAAGTGCAGAAAGTTCATAATGTCTGTGCGGAAAGTTCATAAAGTGTGCGGGAATTAAGAAAGTTTATCATTACCTCTTCTGCATTCGTCTCAGCAGATGCTAGTTTCTGTTCCAGAAATTTTTCTCGTTCCCTGAGTGTCTTCAATTGCTGAGCTTTACTGTTCATATCTTCCTCAACCCTAAAATACATACGAGGATCCACAACACGCTGCTGCATACCTGGTCAAATAAATAAATAAAGTCTTCAACTTTTTTTTCAAGTGAAAGAGTGAACAATAAATTAGCTCATCAGTTTGCTAGCAGCAGAGCCATTCTACTGCTGACAACACACAGAACAATCTATATAATACTTTACTGATTCAAAGCTGGAAATTTTCATGGAAAAAATATAATTCTAATTCATATCATGATTTATTTTAGCTGAATTTCTCATTAATGAAAATATTTTTATTTCTGCAAACTTTCAAAATTTAAATAAGCTTCCAGCAATGATATTTGTTTTGATGAATGTCTATACTGAATTTTCACAATATTTTATAAGCTGTGTATATCAAATTGTTCTCACACCTACAGCATCAACAAAAGAGAGCACCATCCCACATAGGTATCTCATATGTTGGTTAGAAATTATAAATTACAGGTTAACATTATTTCTAATTCTATCTATGACAACTCACTGGTGCCAAGTGGTTGTCAGATGTGGGAAAGGTCACAGTTCTCATCCTGATTAAAGAAAATGTATGTTGAAAGGAAACTAACAGGTAATGGGCACCATTTTCTACAATCACCTCTGGTAGCCTCTGGTAAACAGTTACATTACTACTCAAGACATGGAATGGATTGTGGAACATCAGCAGTCCTGAAAGTCAGTGGTCACCATCAGGATTCAAAGTACCAAGTCACTGCTCCACGGAGTAATTAATTCATGACGTCCCACCCATGAAAGTACATTGACAGTGGACTGGTCAGAACAAAGGCATGACTGGTTATTGCCTCCCTTGAAAGTGCTAGGCAAGGCTGCCACACCCACCTCTCTACTTCCACACTGTGACTCCACCTACACTATTCACATAACTCATTACAACACCAAAAAACATTTATATCTTCCCTGTCCTTTATTTTCCTTTAAATCTTTCCTTTAGTTTTCTCTAATACTTTAATGTATACTAGTGTGGTTAAATCAAACAGCCTAATTAGGACCTAAAGATCTGTTGGGAATCAATATTCATTTGTATTCACCATCAAGCACTTCCAAGGCCAGAGCTGCACCTGTTTGTGGAATACACTTATCTGGATGCCCTGTGAAAAATATCCAAGGCCACTGGTAAGTTTCTAGAGAGATGTTTCCATGAAATCTAAAATCATGGATGAGAGACAAAATAATCCTAGACTGCTGGAAGCATGTCACAGTGGGCCATTCCATCACCTCATCAGGGGGGTGATGGAGGGACCCAAAGCTGCCATTGTTTGTAATTGGTCAGAAAAAAAGAAAAATGCTAAACATGATTAGATGAAAGTATTGTGAAGTAACAGGTTTACATTCAGATGTATAAGAGAGGTAGATGAGAATGAGATGGCCTGAGAGTGCCAGTCATTATGAAGAGCAATGCAATGAGAAGAGCACTCCTTTGTCATTTCATAAAAAAATTGAAAAATTTATCTGAAGACAGGATAAATCTTACCCTCACCCAAGACTGAATCCATGTCAGGAAAAACAAGCTAATGCAAAAATGACACATTAACAAGTAAGGCATCTGTAATCACCAAGGCCTGAGTGATTTTTCATCAACCTTAACTGTCCTGGCATAACAAACCACCTATCTGTGACAATATAGGACTGCCACAGTGGTGAATGTGAGTATGAAACTATATATTACTCATAAAGAATGTTACAGTAAATCAAAGGTATTAAATGCGTAACCAAATGCTCAAACATACACATTCTTTATGAATGATTTTGTTCAATCCATAGAACCAAAAAGTGTCAGATTTTCTTCATGAAAATAATGTGCATAATGTGCAAGTGCTCAACTCAACTGGGAACTGTTGGTCTCAAATTACAAGAAAGCTACAGAACTGTTAAATATTTTTTATTCCACATCATAGGAAATTTGCATAAAAGTGTGGGAAGATGACCTTGATGGAGATTACTTCAGAAAACTAAGTGCCTCCATGTCTTGATAACTAAAAAAAAAAAAAAAAAAAAAAAAAAAATATATATATATATATATATATATATATATATATATATATATATATATATATATATATATATATATATATATATATATATATATATATATATATATATATATATATATATATATATATATATATATATATATATATATATATATATATATATATATATATATATATATATATATATATATATATATATATATATATATATATATATATATATAAACAAATTAAGTTTTGAGGTAATATTTGCAAGCCAACTGCTAAAAGGAGAATAAAAGAACACTTTTTTTTCAGGTACAACATTACTATGAGTAGTTGCTGTTTCACTAGTTTTCAAAATTTCATCTCTATCAAATTAACAGCAAAAGATTACTGCACAGTAATCCAGCTCAGTCAGTAGCAAGATCACTAGACTTTACACACGCCTCTCACTTACTCAGTCAGATGAATGTCAGCCTGCTTGAAGGTATATGCAACACTGGACTCAAAGTCTCCTAACAATGAAACTTTAAAGATGGAGATCTGCTATCATCACCACCCTCACCCATACCAACACTGCTGCAGCCAACACCACTAACAATACCACTACTACTACAGTTGATAATCTCTTATCTGAAATTCCAGGGACTGAAAGTGTTGTGGATTTTGGATTTCTCTGATTTTCAGAATATTTTTATTTGAATCTATAACACAAACTTGTGAACTGTATGATGCTAGTTATGTTACATTCATACTTGGAGAGGTGAAATTCAGATCTCATGTAAAAATAATGTTTTGTACTAACTGTAAAAAACATAATGACCACTACTTACAAACCTGAAGATAAACTTGAAGGTACTACTACATCATGTCTGAGAAACTTGAGGGAGAAGGCACATCATCAATGACATCACTTTCAGGAGGAACATAAGAAGCGGTTGAGAGACAGGGAAGTGGATGCTCTAGGGATAAGGAAGCACTGTGGTGGATTGCTTTTTTATATACTTCTTCCAAGATAAGGAAGCACTGTGGTGGATTGCTTTTTTATATACTTCTTTCAAGATAAGGAAGCACTGTGCTGGATTGCTTTTTTATATACTTCTTCCAGTGTTACTTGCCTCATTAATAAGTGTTTTTGTCATAACAATCTATTTGATTTTATACAATGACATGATTTCTTGTTCAGTTATGAATCCATACTGTTCTAGTCCTAGAGTAAGTCTACCACATATTTTCATCATGCTATCTATGGGCACCTTTTCCACTGTGTTAACAATGTCATTTCCATCATCACTATTGTCGTCAGGATCACCTTAATTTGGAAGCATTGCAGCTATTTTATCATCAGTCACTGAATGAACAACTGGAGTATAATTATCTGAGTTAAAAACTTCTTTGATATCCTCTTCCTCCAGCTAAATGATGGACTCTGAATGTATACTTTTTGCATATGTAAGGTCTGACATCATCTTTTCTTCACTCTACATAGGGAATCCTTTAAACTGTCCATCACCATCATTGAACATGGTCAAAGGCCAGAGGTTGTGCCAGGCACGTGCAAGGATGTCGTTATTTACGTGATTCCATGCACTGGAATCTTCATATGCAGCATTCCTGGAAGCCTTTCACACCCAGACCTCTATTCACTGCTGCCAGCATGTTGTTCAAGGAATTGTCTTTATATTTACTCTTCATTATCTAAGGATGCCTTAGTCACATGGTTGAATTAATGAAGTCACATTTGGGGGAAAGTACTTGGCATAAACATTATTTTTGATGAGAAGTTCAGCTGAAGGATGAGCAGAACAACTTTCAAGGAGTAACAAAATCTTGTAGTTGGCATCCAACCTGGTTTCCCCGCAGTGGATACAAGCTGCTGGTACAAAATGTGTGTGAAACCAATCTGAAAAGATGTCCCTGGTGATCCATGCCCTCTTATTAGCATAATAATGGACTAGTAAGTTATCCACACCCTTAAAACAGCAAGGACACAGGCTTTTGCCTACCACAACAACACTTATGCGTGCCTGCTATATTAGCACATCCTAGCACAGTTAATCTGTCCTTGGCATCCTCTTGTAGCTTTCTCATTAGCTGTAGTCAGTGTTTTCCTGGGGCAATAATGCCAGAATTATGATGTCTCATCAGCATTACAGATTTATTCTGCTATTAGATTTTCATTATCAATGATCTTGCCAAACTCATCAATGATTTTCTCTCCTACTTCTTTATCAGCAGATGCTTTATCACCACAAATCTGTAAATATTTAATGCCATGCCTCTTCTTAAATTTTTGTAACCAGCCAGCTGAATACTCTGCTGCATTCAATATTCAGTTTATCATGATTGATTTTTGCTTGTTTCAAGACCAGCATACCATTAAGCAGGACATGTTTACTCTGACACTGATGAATCCACTCCATCAATACATTACTGAAATCTTAATTTTTCACTCTATGTAACATAGTTTTTCAGTTTTCATTAACTTATGTTCATCACTCTCAGCATAGAACTTTAACAGTTTATTTTATTTCTTCAAGTTGTTAACAGTGGTTGTTCCAACACCACATTCCTCAGTCAGACGCTTTACACTAACACCACTGTCAAGTTTTTTTCAGCAAACTGACTTTGTTATAGATAAACAAATATTTTCTCTTTTTTCTTTTTACTAATACCCATAGGGTATCTGCAGGCCTTTTTGAAATTTTCAACAATATCTTCACACCACAGAGCACCCAACACACAATAATCATGAGTAATGAGTGAAGGTGTGTTAATGTGACAAATGCTGACAACAAACTAACATCAACTCACCTGAGGTGGGGAAGCCCCGACCAGAACAGGGGAGGTCAAGACTGAGAGATAATACAGGCCAACTCATTCCCACTCAATACACTTGCCCAAGTCTACTGAAATCATAGGGTGGAGGGGTCATGGTCTTGGCAACACCAAGAACTATATACAGTGGTACCTTGGGTTATGCCTGCCCTGGTATATGCTCAAACTGACTTATGCCCTTCCCTGATGCCCAGATTTTTTAATTGACATGCACCTGCAAACCTGACTTGCACCCACACTAGCGTTCCCACCATTGTCTTCCTGCCTTATTCTGTGGTCATTCTATCCTGAAAAATGCAGAAAAAGTGGTAGTGCAAGTGGTGAGTAGAAGTGTGATAACCAATGAGAAAAAGGAAACCATTGCAAAATATGACAGTGGTGCTACCAGTGATGCCATAGCATTCTCACCATTGTCTTCCTGCCTTATTTTGTGGTCACTCTACCCTGAAAATGTCTCCTTAGCAAGTGCTAGTGCAAGTGGTGGAAGGAAGAAAAGTGCGACACCCATTGAAAAAAGGAGGAAATTATTGCAAAATATGAGTGGTCTTGATCTTGAGGCTGCAGATGGCTTGGGATTACTCCTGAGCCAGTAGTTGTCAAAGAGAGAGAGAGAGAGAGAGAGAGAGAGAGAGAGAGAGAGAGAGAGAGAGAGAGAGAGAGAGAGAGAGAGAGAGAGAGAGAGAGAGAGAGAGAGAGAGAGAGAGAAAGTGTATGTATCATACATCTAACATTACTTTATGACCTTTATGTTTCAGATTACTACGATTCTATATCCATTTTGTTGCAATGTAAGTGATATTATAGAAAATTCTTTTAATTTTTTGCCATGGAACAGATTAATTAATTTCCCATCGATTTCAATGGGAAACGAAGATCTGATGTGTCCTAATCGGATTGTGCCCTGGGTCATGGAACAGATTAAGGACATAACCCAAAATACTACTATATTTCAATATATAAATCTTGGCCAATACCTACAATTCACTCACTAAAGGCTGAGACTTCTTGGTGTTCACCACCCTATGATATAGGCAACACCACACTCCAGAGTGTAAGAGTGATCAAAATTCCCTAGATGGGGTTGGTGGGAAGATCTGTCTAGTCTATTGGTTTTTGGTGAGGGTGACTGGTGGGAAGACCAGTCTAGTCTCTCAGTTTTGGGTGATGGGGGCTGGTGGGAAGACATGTCTAGTCTCTCAGTCTTGGGTGAAAGAGGCTGGTGGGAAGACCTGCCTTGTCTTTCGGTCTAGGGTGAGGGGATACTGGTGAGAAGACTTGTCTAGTCTCTCGGTCTTGGGTGAGGTCAAATCTCACAGCTGTGTGTGGTGGAATCTTCCCATCATTTTGTAAAACTTTCCATTTGTGACATGCCACGTCACCATTCAAAATTATTTTGGATTTTGGAGGTTTTCGGATTTAAGAATTTCGGATAAAGGATTCCCAACTGCACTACTACCACTACTACAATGGTAGTGCCTGCTAATGGAATGAAAACACAAATGAAATGTAAACACCTCACCTATTATCTTCACCTAAAATGATATTAAACTCGTAAGTGGTCAATAGTAATACTGTTAGCTACTTTCAACATTTATTTCTAATACTTCAGCATATCTCTCTTTGCAGTAACCACTCAAAGAAATTTTGGCATAGATGCTGAGAGGTCTTTGAAGTAGTTTGCATCTAACTCTTGCACCAAGATGTTCTTGACTGTCTTCTGAAATTTTTTTACTGTCGTAGTACCCTCAGATTTGAGCTTCCTTTTCACATACATTTTCTATGGGGTTAAGATCTGGGGAGTTCCCACACCATTCCAAAACCTCAATGCTTTGCTATTCCAAAAACTCTGAAAGACCATCCTGTGCCACAAGGCACCATTGTGCATAAAATGCATGATGCCATGAATCCCAATAAATGGCAAAAGATGTTGGTTTAGCACATGTTTGTAGCATTTAAAATTTGTAGTTACATTTTTTAGCAAAAAATAAAGTCCACCACAATTGCCAATCCCACTGTAGCAACCCCGGATCATAATCTGATGAAGACATTTGACAGTCTTGGTGTTGTAACAAGGGTCATGTTGGCCTTCTAACCTTCCTTGTGGCACTGTTGATGCACTGAAACATGCTTTCATCTGAAAACCACCTTAGACCTTTTTTTTTCATCCAAGGTGCTTTACTTCTTCACAAATGCCAATCCTTTAGCTTTCATGGCTTTTATTAGCAGCAGCTTTTTGGTAGACCACACAGAAGGGAGGCTGAGGTCTTTCTGGAGAGTGTTGGATTGTCTTTCCTGATACACTGCTGAGAACCTCAGGCTGCCTTTAATCCTTGAGCTGTTTTGCAAGGCTACTTCATTACTGATGCTTCAGAAATCTATCAGACTCTTTTGTGGTTTTCTGTCTGCCTACACCTTTTTTTTCCTTGAGAGTCACTGAGATTTGAAAAATCCAAGCATCTGATTCAGACTGAGACTGCTTTCTTAGAGATTCCCAGTGCTCTTGTTATTTCTCCAATTGTTTTCCAGTTATTTCTCCAGTTGTTAATTCTCCAGTTGTTCATATATTGTGACAATCTGTGTCTTCTTTGTTATGGAAAGGTGTTGATTGATCATGTTTCTCAGGAAAGGGAAATACAGAGAAAAATACATGCATAGAGAGCATGGGACTAAGGCAGCTATGTGCACAATGGTGGGGGAGGGGGGGAAGGTATTACTCCCATGTCCCTTATCTCTGACAGATAAGGGGGAGGGGAGGTGACAGGGAGGGAGGCTTGAGACAAGACAAAAGAGGAAGAGAGAGAAAAGGAAAAAGTGGGGGAAGAGAAATAACTAGGGAAGGAAAGTATATGGGGCAAAGAAGTGGAGGAAGGGTGAAAAAAGATGGGAGGATGGGGAGAAAGTAGAATGAATAAATATAAGCAACATGGGTGGGGAGTGAGTGAAGAATTAGAGGGAGAGAGAAAGTACTGAGAAAGAAATATGTTCTTTTTTCTGTCCTCTACTCTTTTTGTTTTTCCTCCATCCGTTCCCTTTGCATTTATGCTCCTTTCATTCATTTTCATCCTCATTCAGTCTCATTCCATAAAGATGATTATAATATCATTAAACTGTATAATATATCTAAAGTAATTATAACATAAGTCGATTTATGACCAGATCAACTTACAACTGGTTTGTCAGAACCAATCACAGTTGCAAGTCAACAACTATCTGTACAACTACTACTGCTGCTACTATTACCACTGCTGTATTTTATGTAGCAATTCTGCATATAAATGCCTTTCTGAAAATCAATAAATTACAATCTCTTTTATCTTCAAATTCTTGCTTTTGCAAAACAGACAATCTGATTTAGATCTTTCGGCGCTAGAAATTTTTTTATATTAATGCTTACAACTTTCTTTTCTCTTACATAGTTTTTTAACATAAAATAGGGGAGAATTAACTTCTTTTTTACAGTGCTGTAAATGTTAACAAGCAATAAGAGGTAGAAGACAGGCATGAGAGGGAGCATCAGGGGACTAAACTTCTTACTAAAGGTGCTGTCACACAAGCACATTTTTGTCAACTTTTTCTGCCAAGTTTCTGAAAATTTCTTGAGTGCTCCCCGTCACACATGAACAGCTGTTTGTCTGCATTTTCATCGAAAGTAAACAAACATGCCTCTCTCTCTCTCTCTCTCTCTCTCTCTCTCTCTCTCTCTCTCTCTCTCTCTCTCTCTCTCTCTCTCTCTCTCTTTGTATAGTTACATTAGCTGCTGCCTGCCATCCTCTTCCACTCAGTATCCTCACCTGCCCAACGTATTAACATTGCAACAGAAATGCATAACAGGCAACAAATACAGGCAGGCCTTGGGCCCAGCCAGCCCAGGACACCAATTCTCCATGAATACTACTCTGCTGATGCACAGGCAAGGAATTGCTGTTCTGCACTTTATTACACATTTTGTAAATCATGGCCGAGCCAAATGAGTTAAAATGGTATCCAACGTGCAGGAGTTGAGAAACAGAGACCTTCCAAAAGTGTAAATATCTATGGAATCATGCAAGCCACTGTTTGCTATCATAAATCCACAAGTTGAATGTAACGACATGTGAAATTAAGTGATTTTATATTTTCTTTATTCAAAATTATTTATTCGTTTTTTTTTTTTTTTTAAACAGTAAGGTTTACTTAGTATATCTTTATATTATAAACATGAAATTAATTTAACAAAAGTTGATGACAAACCTACTCCACGAAGACAATCACTTCCATTTGGCAGCACAGACAGAAAAGACAACGGAAAGAGGCAAAAGTTGACAGAAACCAAAGTTGACGGAAACCAAGGTTAACAGAAAAGCTGACAGAAAACATACTAGTATGACAGTGCCTTAATTGAATTATAATGAACACCATGGTTCAACAAATAATCATGGTCAACCTTGACTGTACAGCCACATTACTAGACACTTGATCATAACTTTCAACCTTTTTCAATCCAGTGGGCTTCACAGTAATGCATTGCTCAGCTGCTCCATCTTGTTTTATGGAATACATGTCAATGGTCAATTCTAAGATGACATCTGGCTTTTTCTACATTTATTGATCACTTGTCTCACCATAAGTTCATTTTTTGTCCCCTGGACTATTTATTTATTTATTTTCATCTTTTCTTTTGCTTTAATATACTGGTATAATTACATTTCTAAAATCCTTTATAGTAGAAATGCATTTCTGGCCCAACTTGACTGCCTTTCATGCACATCATCACCTTCACCTGCAAGTCACTTTTCCAATGTACAACTGTCTATTATGATACAGAAAGAAGTAAATAGCTCATAAGTATTATACAAAAATAATTTTGAGAATAAATAAACAAGTAGATAGACAACTGGTGCTTGACAAACAGTGGTAAATTATACAGAGATTGCTGATGATGTACTGCATGATGGCAATATAATGATGGTCAGCTTCTGGATGACTGAGAGGCTTTCTATCTTTGTACCAAACTGATATTTTTAAAGAGGCAAAATTTAGTGAACCACTGTACTGTAAAATCTTCAAAGAAATTTGTAAAAAAAACATAAAATAAAGGAAAAAAAAAAACATTAAAAGTGAAAATACATAAAACTCCAAAATGAAGAGCAACTGTAAAAATAGCATCTAAAAAAATTATCTCTAATAAACTGTTTGCCAAATTGTTTCTACATTGTGCTTTTTATCAGGTGCCACTATACATTTGCGAAAAGGTTATTTGTATAAAAACTAGCATAGTACCTGCTTCACTTATCACAAGATATCACAAAGAGGTATATTCTTTCTGCATCAGTCAAATAATATAATGTCAATAGCAATAAAATAGCTTGCACCTTGCCTAGTCAAGCTCTTTTAACTCTATCAGCACTAATTTTTCCTTCTTGTTGAAGTTTGCCTACATTCACTCTGTTCCTAAAAAGAGTTCTAATCTGTTGCATGGTCAAAATCTTTCAACTCTATCAACACTGACCTTTCTTTCTTGTTGGAAGTTTGCCTACATTCAGTCTATTGCTTCAATTTCCTGCCTATCTAAAGTTTTTGAATCTATCCTCAACATGAAGATTCTTAAATATCTATCACCTAACAACCTTCTATCTGATCGCCAGTATAGGTTTCATCAAGGCTGCTCTACTGGTGATCTGGCTTTCTTTACTGAGTCTTGGTCATCCTCTTTTAGAGATTTTAGTGAAACTTTTGTTGTTGCCTTAAACATATCAAAAGCTTTTTGATAGAGCTTGGCACAAAACTTTTTTTCCAAACTACCCTCCTACAGCTTTTATTCTTCTCCCTGTAACTTCATCTCAGGTTTCCTTTCTGGCGGTTCTATTGTTGCTGTGGTCGACGGTCACTGTTCTTCTAAATCTATTAACAGTGGTGTTCCTCAGGGTTCTGTCCTGTCACCGACTCTCTTCCTATTTTTCATCAATGATCTAAACCAAACTTCTTTGCCCATCCACTCCTACACTGATGATACCACCCAGCACTTTTCCACATTTTTTCCTAGACATCCAATCCTTCAGGAAGTAAACAATTCACACAGGCAAGCTACAGAATGCCTGACTTCTGATCTCTCTAAAATTTCTGATCAAGGTAGAACAAAGTTAGTATTGTTTAATGCCTCAAAAACCCTATTCCTTCCTCTATCAACTCAACATAATCTTCCAGACAACTATCCCCTCTTCTTCAATGACACTCAACAGTCCCCCTCTTCTACACTGAACATCCTTGGTTTGTCCTTTATTTATAATCTAAACTTGAAACTTCACATCTCATCTCTAGCTAACAGCTTCTATGAAGTTAGGCATTCTGAGTGGTCTCCACCAGTTTTTCTCTTTGCTAACTCTGTACAGGGGCCTTATCCACCCATGTATGGAGTATGCTTCACATGTATGAGGGGGGAGCAGTTCCACTCATACTGCTATTTTAAAAAAGCTGGAATCAAAAGTTTTTTTGTCTTATCAATTCCTCTCCTCTAATTGACTGTCTTCAATTTCTTTCTCATTGCTGCAATGTTCCATCTAGTTATCTTCTACTGTTATTTTCATGCTACCTGCTCTTCTCATCTTGCTAACTGCATGCCTCCCATCCATCCACAGCCTCTCTGCACAAGATTTTCTTCTTTCTCTCATCCCTATTCTGTCCATTTCTCTAATGTAAGAGTTAACCAGTATCCTCAATCATTCTCTCTCTCTGGTAAACTCTGAAACTCCCCAGCTGCTTCTGTATTTCCTCCTTCCTATGACAAACTCTTTCAAAAGGGTGGTTTCAAGACACTTATCCTTCAATTTTCAATGATTCTTTTGACGTCTCTTTTGAGACTGGCACCTAAGTGAGATTTTTCTTCCCTCCAGTTTTCTTTCCCTTGGCCAGTGATCCCCTTACATAAGAGAAAAAATAAAATAAATATATAAAAAATAGATAAATGAATAAAAATTATTATACAGTAAACCCTCATTATACCAGACCACTGTAGCAGATTTCCACATTTAGCAGACATGTATGGCCTACAAACCATCCATCAGATTTAATGAATAAATGTCAGTAAATGAGGCAGAAAGTCCAGACAGTGGCCAGAATATTAACTGTGTATTATTATTTAAAATTCAATAAATGCTTACAGCACACATTCCACTGTATTTTACATCAGGTACATGTTTGTCATCATCACAAATATTTTATTACACTGTGGTGTGTTGGCATGCTTGGAGCTCCCTTCTAGTGGAGTTTATCCTGGTAAGAAATTCTGGTAAGTGGCAGTGGCAGTGAGGGAGTGAGTGAGGATGGAAGGGAGGGAGGTTGGTGGTGGTGCTGGTGGTGATGAAAGCACACCGCACCGACCAGGGATGTCCTGTCTGCCATAATTATGGTATTTGTCATAATTTGGTGTTTGTCTGCCATCTGCCATACACTGTCATACACAATGCCATAATGTACAGAAAAAATGTCACAATTTTCACACTGGTGTACAATAATTTGGGCTGGCCAGCAGTGCAACCCTGGTACCCACACACTGTTTCTGCCTCATTCTTGCACCAGCAAACATTATTAGAGGTTTCCATTAGATTTATTGTTTTACTTATACCTAAAATAAAGTATATGCTGTATAATTTACATCAAATGAGAGAGAGAGAGAGAGAGAGAGAGAGAGAGAGAGAGAGAGAGAGAGAGAGAGAGAGAGAGAGAGAGAGAGAGAGAGAGAGAGAGAGAGAGAGAGAGAGAGAGAGAGAGAGAGAGAGAGATAGGGGGGGTGCAGGAGAGGAGGGTAAGGAAGGGGGAGGGGGAATTAGAGATTGTGACACTCCTGACCCACTCACCGCCACTTTTATCGGTATAATGCTTTTATTCTGGCATAATGAAAGTTTAATGTAATGATATATCAAATTTTGACATTATGCAATATTACCTGTTAATCTATTCTTCAGTGCCAGCATCTTGTTTTCTGCACTCTTACTCTCCATTCTGATATCTTTAATTTCCTTTTTGAGAATCTGCAGCTTCTGTTTGCGAGCATGTGTTGCAACTGCTTTATCAACCTGAATGGAAAAAAATATCACAGTAGTAATTGACAAAATAAGATGAGTTTCTTTTACCTCATAATAAAAACAAAGCAAAGATAGGAGAAAACAATACAGAGTAAACTGAGAGACATCATGGGATATACTGAAGGAACTCAAGATTGCTGCCTGAAATGAACACAATGACGTATCACTGAATGAGATACAAGTGAAAGTTTCAGAATTCAAGAGATGAGGCAGGAGTGTATAATGTCACTATAGTTATTCAATTTGTTTACTGAAGAAAAGAAAGGGTTTATAAGTTGAAATCAACATATACATACATCTATCCTAAACCAAAATACAAAATTTTATTACATGGTATGGAATGTCATACATACCATTTCAAATTCTGTGTTTTAAATAATCATTAGGGCACAAATTGAACTTGCCAGAGGAAGTGAGAAAATGTTAAGGCAAGTCATGAAAAAAAATTATTTGCTGCAAGTGAATAGATCTATCAGAAATTAATAAAGAAAATTAGGCACCTGTCAAATGAAATTCTGCAACTGCAAGATATTATTACATAGCATTGTAACGATTTCCTACTCACAGCTGCTTCAACACGGCGCTCCAGTGATACTTGGTCCACCACATCAATGCCCAACTCCCGCAGCTCATCCTCCTGGGCTTGAAGGTCCCGTGAGGTTTGATCAACAGAGCTGTGTTGTGATGAGCCTCCATTGCTCCCAGTTGTGTTATATCCTTGCCTTTGTGGATCATCAGCAAAGAAACCTGCATGTACTTGATTATTTTCATCTTCCTTTTGATTCTGAACTTCATTTATAACATTTTCATGATTTGCACCATCATCCATGAAAGTTACAACCTCATTTTTTGCATGTATATTTTTTTCTTCTAAAGGATTTTCAGCAAAGTCTGCAGAACTGCTTCTTGGCTCCAAGGGCAGAGTAACAGCTGAACACTCCATGTTTTTGTGTAGTCATATCTGTAAATGAAATATTATTGTTATTAGTAGTATTCTTAGCAAAAATAATCTATAGTAAGAAAATATATGATATTGACTTGACATCTAAAAACTGACGAAAATCAATAAAGTGGTCCAAACTGGTGTAGTACAAATCATTACAATCATGACTGCAATTGTGCAATCACAGCTGTGAACTCTGTATTTATGATTATTTTATAAAATGTGACTGCAACTGTGCAATTATAGTACTAAGTCCAATTATAAGCATGCTTAAAATCATAACTGCAGCTAAATAATGATTGTGACTATGCAATCATAATTCTGAGTGCAACAAAAATTAAGCAATCCTCTCATGAGATATCCTTCTCAACAGCAGCATGGTGCATCCACATTGCCAAGTATACTGGTGAATCACTTTTTAGGGAAAAGCTAAATTTCTTAAAAATAATTACACACAAAAAAAAAGAAGTATATGTATGTTAGAATCAATCATGGATTTATTACTTCTATTTAAAACATTTTTCATTATTTTAAGACATCTTTCTGATGTTCATAAATGCAAATTTTCATTTTTTTTAATAAGAGACAAACAAAACTATCTTGTTAAAAAATCATGCTTCACCCATAGTATTATACTGCATTCCACTGGCATATCAGCAATTCTCTGATGGTAGATTCTCCTTCAGAAGAGAATTTGTTCTCTTTTAGAAGTACACTGGAAACTCAGTTACCAAACACCTTCCTTTTCAAACAAATCGGTTTTCAAACAAAATTTTGAACTCATTATTGCTTCAGTTACATTACCACGATTTGGTTCTAAAACAAAGTTACTTGATTTCAAATATTAAAAGACATGGCAAAAGCTACCTGGTTTATACTAATTTATAGTTTCTATAAATATTTACCTTGTTTTTTTAAATATTTAGAGGAGTGAGACAGTGTAAGATAGTAATAAGATAAGATAATAAGGTAAGATAAGGTAAGATATTAATCTTTGAAATAGGGTAAATGTGATCTTGATGAAAAACCTCAATGTAAACACAAATTTTGGTGCCCATGAGTTATCCTGAGCTGTTGATGACCCCCAATGCCATTACTTCTGCACAACTGCATTTTTCCAGCTTTTCCCAGCAGCAAGATATCTAAGTGTTATGATCACCTTAATTTTGGCAGTAAGTGGGTTAGGCTTCCCTCACTAGATCAGTGACAAAGAGAATACCTACATGGTATAAACAGTATCTCCTGATGAGTTCTGTATCACTAAGTTCATTCAATACATCCTTTCTGGATAGATAATTTGTGAGCTGGAGATGTTGTGAAACAGCCATCTTGGCTGTGGGAGTGTCTGTTGTAAGCCACTAAGACAGGATAGATTGGGGTCTGGGACTGGATTAATCCATTTTAGATAATTCCTATGGGAAAAATAGTTTCAGTTTTTTAACATTCCAGATTTCAAATGGCATTCATGAATTAATTAAGTTCTAGTTCCACTGTAAATAAAATTATGCTCACAATTACTCCTGTTGTTATAGCAACAAAAAGCCACATTAAAAGAATGATAGACTTTAAATAAGCTGCTGAGAATTGGTTTCTATCTAAGAAATAATCATAATTTTCAAGTTATAAGAATACACACATTATATGAAGAAAGGCAGTTGATCAACTGAACAAATTATGCAACTGCACTCATATAATATAAACTCAGAAAAGACGAGACAACTCTTTACATGAAAAACAGACAGTATTGAGTTCACCAGTATGTACTTTTACCACCTGACCATTTCAAGACTCTGGTGTTAGTTCAATAAATAACATCGTCATAGCCCTGCACAAGGAGAGGTTATGCACTGTGTTAGATTTTATTTTGAAAGGCTCTTAACTGTTTACCCTTTATGAACAGAGAGTAACAGTTTTATTCACCATAATGTTCTAGAGCAGCAGTGGGCAAGCTAAGGCCCAAGGCCCTATACAGCCCCCAATGGGCCCCCCACTCTGCATGGCATATACATTGCAATCCATCCCCGTGACTCCATCCAAAAATAAATAAATCCTGCCAAACACCATTTCTATTTTCAACCCTTAGTAGAAGTACTTCTTCATTGAGCATCTTGGACAGGCCCAGTACCTCATATGTTTCAAGACTGAGTGTTTTTCAGAGTCCAATGTACATTACCATTGGGAGACAGCACTGAACATCAAACTTTGTTTCAGTGTCTGCCAATGAGAGAAATGATGCTGTTGTTGACTGTTACGTAAACTGCAGAAAACAACTTCAGTCTTTTACAAGCAGACTGCTGAAGTCAACAAGGTGACATGTGCTAGTTATGAAGTCTCCCACCTCCTTACTTGCCAGATGAACCCCTTCTCCTTTATCAAGGAGTGCCTTATAGCTGTGATAAACATCATCTGTCCAGAGCACCATTCTGCTTTTGAAAGCATAAGCCTTTCATCCTGTATCATTCATCATCACATCAAGATGTTGACAACATGCACAACTCAATGAAATTCTGATGCTTGCTCAACCCATGTTGCATCAACACAAAGAATGCTGTCCAATTGAATATTTTCATCCTTATGGTCACCACTGACCTCCAGGTTTGTGAGGACTTTCTCCAGCTTGTGCATGGCATCACCACTGGGCAAGATATCTTTAATGCTGTGCTTCAGCGTATGGAACAATACTTCCTTGGCCTCTTCAGCCTCGTGTGCATGACAACCAGTGCCCCAACAATGACTGGGGAGAAGAAAGGCACTGTTCACTACTAATGTGTCACTGTGAGGCTGTGGACACTCACAGCCTATCCATAAGGTGCACAGCATTATCCACCAAGAGTCCCTGTGTGCCAAGTCTACCAACATCATTCACATCATGTCTATCATGGTGGAAGTTGTGAACTTCATCCTTCACCACAGCCTTAATCACCCCTATTTATAGATATTGATGGATTAGGTCAACAAGCACTATGGTGATCTGCTCTAGCTCTGTGAAATCCACCGGTTAAGTCTTACTTCCATGCTGTCTCATGTGTGTGACCTACGACAAGAGACTTGCCACTCTCCTTAGTTAAAACAAACTTTTCCATGCTGATTACTGCCCTCTCAGGATTACTCACTCTCCTGGCCCTGCTCAAGGACATCACTGGGCACCTGAACATCATTGTGCAGCTGCAAGGCAAGGACATTCTTGTGATAGACATGCACTCAGCCACCATTGCCTTTGAGGTTAAGCTGCACTTGTAAGAGGCTAAGTCAGCAAATGGGAAGTTTGTGTATTTTCATTGCCTTGCTGCTTGTGTCCCTGATGACATGGACCCCGACACTAACATCTGTGTTGCTGCCTGTCTGCTGGAGGAATTTACCTCCTGTTTCACAGGAGTCAAGAAACTGGCAGCAAACTCTAAGCTGTTCACTGCCTCCTTTGACTTAAGAACATAAGAAAATAAGGGAACCTGCTAAAAGTCATCAGGCCTACACATGAAAGTCCCAGTATGAAATATACCTACCTATTTCCACCTATTATCCCCATCCATAAATCTGTCTAATCGTCTCTTAAAACTCCCTAATAACTCAGCACTAACAACCTGATTGCTGAGTCCATTCCATTCATCTACCACTCTAATTGAGAACCAATTCCTTCCCCTCTTTCTTAAAGCTAAATTTTTCAAGCATGAACCCATTATTTCTTGTTCTATCCTCATTACTGATTTTAAGAATTTTGCTTACATTCCCCTTGTTATAACCCCTAGACCACTTAAAAACTTCTATCAGGTCCCCTCTTAACCTATGTCTTTCTCTAAAGAATGTAAATTTTAACAGCTTCAGTTTCTTGATGCGAGGAATATTCCTCATCTCCTGTATCCTTTTAGTCAATCTCCTTCATACTGATTCTAACAGACCTGTATCCTTCCTGTAATATGGGGACAAGAACTGCGCAGCATAGTCTAGATGAGGTATGACCAGTGTCAAATATAACTAATATTACTTAGGGACTTCTAGTTTTAACACTCTTAAAAATGAATCCTAATACCCTATTTGCCCTATTTCTGGCCTCTATGCATTGCTTTCTTAAATAGAGATCAGAGCTAACTATAACTCCTAAAACTTTTTTGTTCCTTGAACATACCAGAGTTTTGTTGTTTATTTTGTACCCACTGTGTGCGTTTCTTTTACCTACGCTGAGTACTTTGCATTTGTTAATATTAAACTACATTTCCCATCTGTCTGTCCATTCATTCATCCTACATCTAAATCTGTCTGCAAGGTGATGAAATCTGAATCTGATCAAATTAATTTACCTATCTTCATGTCATCTGCAAATTTACAAACATCACTACTAATCCCACTATCCAAGTCATTAATATATGTTAAAAACAACAACTGTCATAAAACTGACCCCTGTGGCACCCTACTAATTACTCGACCCCATTCAGATTTAGAGCTGTTTATTACAACTCTGTCACCTGTCGCCTACCTTTACTTTGTGACACGCTTTACTAAAGTCCAGATATAGAAAGTCATAATTATCTCCATTATCTGCTGCCTCATAAACTTTACTATAAAAACTCAACAAGTTCATAAGGCAAGACTTACCCTTCATGAAGCCATGCTGTGACTAATTTATCAAGTTATGTTTGTCTAAATGTTCCCTAATGTTCTTAACTAATACTGACTCCATTATTTTACCTACAACAGAAGTTAAGCTGACAGGTCTATAATTAAATATTAAAGTTTTATCTCCTTTCTTAAAGATGGGTACTCCATTTGCCTGCCTCCACATTACCAATACCTCACCTGACTCAAGTGATTTCCCAAAGACAGAAACTAACGGTTCACTAATAACCTCTTTGCATTCCTTAAGTACTCTGGGATGTATTTCACCTGGTTCTGGTGACTTTAACTTTTCAGCCTATCTATCACCTGTTCCACTATCTCCTTAGTTATGGTAATATCCATCAGCTTCTCATTCTCTTCTGCTCTAAACATCTGTTCACTATTTGGCATTTCCTGCAAGTTTTCCTGGGCGAAGACAGTTAAAAAATACTCATTTGGAATTTTACAAATCTTTCTAGAACTAACCAACTAACCATCTGCTGCCTTCAATGGACTTATTGTTTCTCTATTCTTCGTCCTTGATAAAAGCCCTTGGGGTCTGTCTTTGCCTGGCTGGCTACCTTTAATTCATAATTGTTTTTACCTTTCCTCATTAACCTCCTGACTATTCTAATTAATTCATTATACTGTGGCCTTAAAATCTCTTCCCTGCCTTTGATCTCTTATATATATTTCTCTTATGCCCTATGTAGTGTTTTAACCTAAGAGTCATCCATTTAGGGTTATTCTTCTGTGATCTTATTGCTCTATATGTTTGCTAACTGTCCTGTATGCAATTTATCAACAAAATATTTGTACAACTCATCTACATCCCCTAATCTTCTCATCTCGATCCCCTCCATCCTCTCCACTCCATCTTCTACTCGCCTTGACCTCACCTTGCCCATCTCAGCATGACCTGACCCTCCAACATACTCACACATATCTCCCTCTCACTCACTCCTCCGACCCTTCTGGACACTTCTTCCCTCCTCCTGCCTTTCACCCTCACACCTCACCTCACCTCCTTCACCCTGCCTTATCTTTCTCAACTCAGTCTTGGACCTTACCTCCCCTTGAGTCCATTACCAGTCAACTCTTTGGAGGTACCTTTTTAATCTCTCAAAATCTGCTTTTCTAAAGTCAGGTATTTTACTAGTTTTTTAATTTCTAAAAGTTTCCGCAAATTTTAATTTGTACCTAATTTCACAATGGTCATTGTTATTTAGCTGTCCTTCAATGTTTACTTGTGTGACTGCTTTCTCCCTGCTAGTTAGAATTAAATCTAGAATATTATTCCACCTTGTGGGTTTTAAGACTACCTGCTTTAAAAAATTACCCTGAGTTACCTTATGAAATTGCTTTGTTTCACTGCTACCCACCATCAGGCTCTAGTCAATATTCCTAAAATTAAAATCTCCTACCACACATACCTGACTGTACCTATCTGCTCTATTTATTTCCACTTCCTGCCATAGTTAGATGTTCTCCACCTCTTCTCTGCTGTCCTTTTTCTGCAACCTCGTCCTTCCTACTGGCAAGTTTCCAAATTACATTGTGTATATTTCATGCATTATGGCCATGTTTGGCAGCACCTGATATTGCTTTGAAATGCTCTTCTTACTTTGCTCCTGGCTTTTGCACTGCCACATCAATGACATTTCTCTGTTATCTACCTGATCCATCAAATGGGACAATGAAACACTTATTTGAGGCAAGCAAGCAAGCATTAATTTGTATGATTTCTAATAAAGTTCTTGTATAAATTCAATTCATCACTCTGATCCATGGGCTGTTCCTGAGTCTAATCTGGTCCTTGCCCTGAAAAGGTTGCCCACCCCTATTCTAGAAAGATGACTATTTTTCCATTACTGGATAATCTTTTTGAAAAAATTTTACTGAATAAATTTCCACTTGAGATGCTAAAATTTATAATATAAGAAGGAATTCTGGAGCCTTTTTGCCAAGGCAGCCTCAGTTTTACACCAAGTTTTGTAAACAAACCATGTTTTATTGTTGATGGGAAGACTTGATTAGGCAAGACAGTAGGTACCTATGTTATTTAATTTTTGCTAATACTGTCATTGACCAATCACATAATGCAACGAATAACTGTCCACAGGAAGTTCACCTGATACATTATACTTTTTAAACAATTTTATTTTTGACACCATCCTATCAGTTTCTCATGAATCACTGTTGAGAAGAGTTATTTTTCATCACATAGTATTGGCCATTGCTGGAATTTGGACATTACAATGATAGGTTTAATTTAATTTCAAAATGTTCTTTACTGCAACAACACACTTGGGAGTCTGTTCTCTCACTTGGTGGGCTTCCCAGTAAGCAGAACTAACAACCCAGATGCCCAGTAGAAGAAGAATGTTACAAGACAGTTAGGACCTAGTTGCATGGCAGTTAGAATATCGTTATGTGGCAATTAGAATAGTGTTGAGTGACAGAAGATTGCTACATGGCAAGTGTTTTTTTATTTTTCTGGTATAATTCCAGTTTCCCCCAATAAACCGCACGTAAGTATGAAGTGTCTCACGATCTAGATCACACTGCTAGGAGCATTTCTAACCCCATATTACCTTGTCGCAAATGAATAATAAGGTCGGGACAGAATTTCAAAGATTTACCTAAGTTAGGTTAGGTTAGGATAGGATAGGATAGGTTAGGTTAGGATAGGATAGGTTAGGTTAGATTAGGTTAGGATAGGTAAGGTTAGGTAAAGTTAGGTTAGGATAGGTTAGGTTAAGATAGGTAAGGTTAGGTAAGGTTAGGTAAGGTTAGGTTACCTTAGCTTTCTGGTTGTGTTCGAATATACTAATGGTGGGGTTCAAGGGGGCACAGCCCCCTGGTTATAATAGGTTTTTGTTTTGTTACATTTAGGAAATTTCCTTGACTTCTAGGGAAATTTCCCTACATTTTCAAAGTCTATATATCACTCTTATGTGTCCCCTCAAAAAAAAAAAAAAAAACAGTTCCCCACAGGCCCCCAAGCTTGCTGGAGGGGTTGGGGGTGTGTGGGTAGAGATTGGGGATATTGGGTGAAACTGCAAATTTACCATTTATCCCTATCCTTCATTTCTGCAGGATCCTAAGCTTGCTAGACAAGAGCTGGGGGATATGTTACATCATATGAAAACATCAAAACTGTAGTGAAAGTCTATTATTATTTCAAGTGAGATGCAATATAGAAATTTACATGACATTTTTATACAGCTGTCTGAACATTGTGCCATAGCAGAAAGGGAAATGCATATGGCTTGCTGATTTTTCCATTGTTGAAAAAAAAAAGACGCAATCCTATCGAGTCATTAGGTACGTCATCCAGACACGTAGAAATTTACCATTGAAAATGTTGAAATTAAGTATTCACCAGGGCACCATGTTGTCAAAATGCGTCACGGAGTAAGATTGGAACTCATAAAAGACGAATTATGTGGTCACACCAGAGGAAGAATGAATGTACTGTACGCTACCACAGGCGGTGATGCGATGTTCTGAGGGTGCAGGCAGCTCTTATGTGCTATGGATGATGTACTCTAAGCTCTCGTGGCGGCTAGGTATGGAGTCGAAATTACCAGTGTTACGTCCTGCCTCCTCACGCTGCCTGGAAGACGGGCACCCTCACCCAACACAGGCTGTTGGGAGCATGTTTATACTTTACAACTTTACATGACGTAACGCAACCCATATCGGCATAGAAGGATGATCTCGGCCCAAGTTATATCGGTGCTAACACTGACAAACCATCTCCAATCTGTCACGTTATTCATCTTCAGGCGATTCAGGCAATGAGCAACAATCAATGAATAATCATAAATAAATATTTATTTAATAGATAAGTGAAGGCATGCTCGTTAAGGGAAAGGGACGCCTGTTACTCTTAGAGGTGACATTCATATTTGTCTGATCCCCATGATTTCTGGTGTATATGTATCTTAGTACCTACAATAGCAAATCCTCAATTTTTGCCGATATTTTTCGATTAGTTTTGTAGGAATATATATATCCTGACCTCTAATCCTTATGCTTATGCTGTCACTCTTTCTTCTCCGTTGGGCTCCTCCGATCACAATCTCATATCTTTATCTTGTCCTATCGCTCCAATCCCTCCTCAGGATCCCCCTAAGCGAAGGTGCCTCTGGCGTTTTGCCTCTGCTAGTTGGGGGGACTTGAGAAGGTATTTTACTGATTTTCCTTGGAATGATTACTGCTTCCGTGTCAGAGACCCGTCTTTATGTGCTGAGCGCATAACAGAGGTGATAGTGTCTGGCATGGAGGCGTACATTCCTCACTCTTTTTCTCGTCCTAAACCTTCTAAACCTTGGTTTAACACAGCTTGTTCTCGTGCTATACATGATAAAGAGGTGGCCCACAAAAGGTACTTAAGCCTTCCATCACCAGAATCTCATGCACTTTATATTTCTGCCCGGAACCATGCCAAGTCTGTTCTCCAACTAGCCAAAAACTCCTTCATTAACAGAACATGTCAAAACCTTTCAAGATCTAACTCCCCTCGTGATTTCTGGCATCTAGCCAAAAATATCTCCAATAACTTTGCTTCTTCTTCTTTCCCTCCTCTATTTCAACCAGATGGCACCACTGCTATCACATCTATTTCTAAAGCTGAACTCTTCGCTCAAACCTTTGCT
>NC_087152.1:18430000-18485000 GCF_035594125.1 Scylla paramamosain
GTGTGTACAGTAAAATCCCTCTTATCTGGCATCAACGGGACCGCCGACATACCGGATACTTGAATATTGCCGGATACTTGAATATAAGTGAAGTTATGTCCACAATCACCACCCTACTGTAACGCTCCTTTTTATTATTTCTGTGTTTCTTTGAGTCTCCCCAATAATTGTTTTCTTTTGTAGCTTGCGGTGAAGAGGAGGATAATAGCGGTAATTAAAGGTTTAGTGATTATATGAAAAAGTATATTTATAAGGCGTGTATTCGTGGGAGTGATTTAGAAGTTTTGAAACATTTGTTATAAATAGTCTTTACTTATTTCAACTGTGGTTTTCTCTAATCAGTGGTAATACGAATAATAGGATTACATCATGTTGCGTCAGCCTACCAGTAACTCATAAGGTGTCATTCCCTAGCTTATAAAATATGTTAGTAATTTAGAATTCAATTATTAACTTCAACTAATGTCCAGCCTATATGCTCACCTTGTTAGCCAATTATTCCTGCATTTTTATTTAAACTCACGGTTCAGTAAAATTATTTGTGAAAGAAGAGAGAGAGAGAACTAGCTAAGGTTCCAATAACTTCAGAGGCCTGGGGGTGGGTGTTGAGGGGGAGAGCACAGAATGGCATCTCCCTTCCCTCTGGCAACAGATAAAATAGCCGGTGTTGGTCCCACGTGGAGACAGGCCACAGAGTCTTGGGAAAGTGTTAGCCATGTAATGTTTCTTTAGTCAAATATAGTCTACTGTGAATGTGTTGTGAGCAATATTATTGCCGTAGAGAAGTGATGGATGAAGGCTGTGACGCTATTTAGGGATATAACGGTGCCCAGAATCAATGGTACTCTTGAGGAGTTATAAAAGTAATTATTTTCTGTGTATTCGTAGTGTTAAGTAACGGAGTATAAGTGTATATGCCATACCAGAATTTCAAGTGCCTTTTTTTTTCTTTTTCTAGATTAACCACTCGATAAAGTGTCATAGTGGGTCAGTCAACCCAAAGAATCCCATCAGTATTATTCATTTAATTATTTTTGCTATTTTTATATTTTTCGTTCCTCATAATAAAGCCACACTGTAGGTACTGTGTGATAATTAACCTCTCCCTACCCTCTGGCCATGACGATGAAGGCGAGAACCATTACCAATCAAAAATGTTTTTTTTTTTTCTTGTGTGTGTGCGTGCTTCACTTCTCTCTTCCTCTTCTTCTTTTTTCTTCTTCACCGTGAAGATCTTTGCCTCGTCTCATTAGAGCTCTGATCGGACCGGTGAGGAGGAGGGAGGAGGGGGGAACCGGAAGGGGGGGGGTGGCTTTACACTACACTCACGCATCTTACCATAACAAAGATCAGCTGATTGCCATGCCGCGCGTCGCCACCCGTGCTGCCACCTCACACTCACCAACACACAGTTGTAGCATTGGGCCTGTAATTGTGACTCCTTCTGATCTTTTCAAGCTGAACCACTCGTATAACACTTTGTCCATCATTTCACCACGATGATACTGCAGTGTGTGACGATTTTCCGTTGCCTTTGGGGTGTTGGTGGCTTTCATGTAATCCCGCAACTTTTTCGTTTGGGATTTAATGTCATAAATAGTTGATGAGCCCACACTATATTCCACCATTAGTTGCTGTCTGCTTTCACCTCTCTCTAATCGTCGAAAAATGTCTACCTTCTGCTTAAGTGTAAGCACAGCACGCTTCCTCTTTTCTACAACTTTAGGCTTGATGAAGGCGTCAGGCGATAAACAGTGCACACGCGGGACTGAGTCACTGAGTAAACACAGTGCAGTGGGCCACGGGTGGCGCGAAGCAGTGCGCTCTGGTGGCGAGGGGACAAAGTATGCCTCGCGCGGGAATTTTAATCGATTTTATGAGTACACATTGATTTTTTATTGATTTTAAGGCTCAGGGAAAAATGTGCCGGATACTTGAAGCTGCCCGATACTCGAATGGCGGATGAGAGGGATTTTACTGTAACATGTTATATTTCTTTGTTAATTCAGCAGCAAATGATGGTGACACAGTCCATCACCTAATCCAGTGTGTTGAATCTGAATGTAAGTAATGTTCTCTTTAACAGTGGAACTCATAAAATGAATAACTTGAAATAAAATTTGTGCTTCAGTGAGACTCATGTTTTCATACCAAACACATCATAGATTAGATGGCACATAATTACCTTTTGCAATGTCCATAAAAATCAGCATACTAATCTATGCAGAGAGGAGAGAGGATGCAGTAACCCCTCCATGCAATTTTTTTTACACAACTCTGTATTCTTAAGTATTTCTTCTGGGATTTGTTAAGGTTACTAAAGTGTTAAGATTGTAATAAAGCATGGCATGGTGTGTAGGTTAATTGCACATGTATTTTAATATTTAAACTTCTTCACACTAGTGGAAGCCGATGCACCCCTGCATGTCACGACTTCCAAGGCATTGCATGATAATGATTGTGGGACTAAAGGGTTGCAAATATTTACCTGCATGGCTTCATCCTCTCCTCCCACTGTAACTTTTCAGTTTCTGCAACACCCATTTTCCCTTCTCCTATTGTAAGGAAACACACCAGAGAGAGGTTTGCTGAAGAATATGCATTGTGTAAGAGAAAACAAGATGAGTATTGTGATCTTATTCAGCAAACAAAAATGGAACATCAGGAACAAAGGGAGGTGTATCAGGTGTAACAAGAAGCAGCAGAAAGACAGTGCAGTGTATGAAGCATATCTTGAGATGTGTACTGCTATAAAAAATAGGGTTAATGACACATGTTCATGCATGGAAAGGCTACAGAATGCCAAATTAAATTTATGAAACAATGAATATCATGCCAGCTGCAGACAGTTTTGAAAAATGTTATTGATTTAGTTTTTTTATTTTCTTCAGTATGCAAAAACATATTGGGGTTCAAAGGTAAATATCATATATCTTTAATCATAACTTTTATTAAGTGCATCTTTTGATGGTGATTACCTGCAGGTTTGTGGAATGTTACATATATTTTCATTGTAATCAGTACTAATTAATGCATTAAGGAATACACTAAAGCAACATCAGTTCAGGATTCTTGAATCTCATGTTATTATTATTTACTTCAATAAAATCATCCTGTCCACTTATGAATATACTCAAATACATATGATTAATTGAATTTCACTCATGGAAAGATGAAGGTATAGACTCACATATAATTCTAAGTAGTGAAGGCAGGGGATAATGTGTTTGTACATAAACATCACTGTCTAAAGGCCAAAGAGGGGGCACTAAGGAAAAAACACACGTACTGTGACCACCTCCCATTGTACAACCAAAAAATATTTGCTCTTGTTGAGGAGCAAGACCAGTATGCAGGTGAGTTGATGTCATTATACTAAATAACACCTTAGAAATGGTGTTCTATATATCTAGCCCTTTGTGCTCCCCTAGGGGCCACATCATCAAAATCCTCATAGTGCTCATCATTATTTTCCTCATCATGATCACCACCGAGTAGAAGACTGTTCATCCTTACAATTTTATGGAGGATGGCACAAGCAGTGACAATTTTTTTTTTTATGTGGCCAGCTCTGTTTGTAAACTTTGGCCAAGGATTCCAAACCTTTTCATCACACCAAAAGTTTGCTCAATCAAGTTCCTAGTTTTCGCATGAACAACATTGTAACGCCTCTCCTTTGCTGTCTGAGGTTCTCAGAGAGGTGTCAAGAGACTGTTGTCACATCTGTAACCCTTGTCCCCCAGCAAAATATTCTTATAATCCCCTTGGTTCAGTGCAGCACATATACCAGACTCATTGAAAACTCTTGAATCATGTGCACTTCCTGGCTAGTTTACAACAATGTTTGTGAATAACATTTTAGCATCACATACTGCCATCACATTCAGAGCAAAAAAATCTTTGCTGCAATGATACAGTTCTGCATCTTGACCCCAAGGACTATGAATAGGAATGAGGACTCCATCAATACACCCAATTATGCCAGGCATCCCAGCAACTTCCTCAAAAAGCCTCATATTCTCATTCTCCTCAGCTGGTGTTGGAAACATGATATAGTCTGGCACTAACTGGCAGATAGCATGTGTAACATTTTTAAATGTAACATTTTTGACATACACTAACAGATTGTTGTGACATGTTGCTACAATCCCCATTGCTTAACCACAAGTCACCAGTAGCATAATAAAGGGTTACCAGAAGCTACAGTTTAGGTGGGATTCGGCACCCTGTTATAAAGAAAGGTATCATTACGTCATAGCAAAGTCTATTGTAGGTATACTATTATTATTTACAATGGAAAAATAAAGTCAGTGCCTGTGCAGTTTTGAAAAGGAAAGTTTTACCTAGCAGTAGTTAAATTAAAAAAAGTGTTAACTAGTTAGTACATATTTTAGTCTCATATTATTCAAAGAAAAGGAGATCTAGGTGTTATCCTATTAGAAATATACTGTAGAGCTGTGAATCTATAAGGGCTTCAACTGGAGACATAAGGACAAGGCTGAAAACAGCCCATCATCATCATGCATGATATAATGTATATACCCCAAGTTTTTATAATTTTCTGAATTAAATGTTCACTGTTTGTGTTTATGGGTGTAATTACCTCTGCTAATCTCAGATATTGGTAGTAGGTATTCAATTTTGAAGAGTAAATCAAGAGTCACTTCTTTGGAGAGTCTGTATCAATCAATACTCTCCCTCTGTCCTCCAGAAATGGGTCCCTGTGAGCCTGGAAATGGTAGTGTTGGGGCAGCTCATCCATCAGCTCCAGCTCTCCTAAGTGCCCTACACCACCGAGGCTAGGCCTGAATGCCATACTTTGGGATCTGTTTTAAAGATAATAATGTATCCACAATCACTAAATTTATAGGTATATTTCATGGCTGTTGTAATTACTCATAACTAAATAAAATTATAGTATTTTTTTTTTTTTTTTTTTTTTTTTTTTTTTTTTTTTTTTTTTTTATGTAGGAAGGATACTGGCCAAGGGCAACAAAAATCTAATAAAAAAAAATGCCCACTGAAATGCCAGTCCCTAAAAGGGTCAAAGCAGTGGTCAAAAATTGGTGGATAAGTGTCTTGAAACCTCCCTCTTGAAGGAATTCAAGTCATAGGAAGGTGGAAATACAGAAGCAGGCAAGGAATTCCAGAGTTTACCAGAGAAAGGGATGAATGATTGAGAATACTGGTTAACTCTTGCGTTAGAGAGGTGGACAGAATAGGAGTGAGAGAAAGATGAAAGTCTTGTGCAGCGAGGCCGCGGAAGGAGGGGAGGCATGCAGTTAGCAAGATCAGAAGAGCAGTTAGCATGAAAATAGCGGTAGAAGACAGCTAGAGATGCAACATTGCGGCGGTGAGAGAGAGGCTGAAGACAGTCAGTTAGAGGAGAGGAGTTGATGAGACGAAAAGCTTTTGATTCCACCCTGTCTAGAACAGCAGTATGAGTGGAACCCCCCCAGACATGTGAAGCATACTCCATACATGGACGGATAAGGCCCTTGTACAGAGTTAGCAGCTGGGGGGGTGAGAAAAACTGGCGGAGACGTCTCAGAACACCTAACTTCATAGAAGCTGTTTTAGCTAGAGATGAGATGTGAAGTTTCCAGTTCAGATTATAAGTAAAGGACAGACCAAGGATGTTCAGTGTAGAAGAGGGGGATAGTTGAGTGTCATTGAAGAAGAGGGGATAGTTGTCTGGAAGATTGTGTCGAGTTGATAGATGGAGGAATTGAGTTTTTGAGGCATTGAACAATACCAAGTTTGCTCTGCCCCAATCAGAAATTTTAGAAAGATCAGAAGTCAGGCGTTCTGTGGCTTCCCTGCGTGATATGTTTACCTCCTGAAGGGTTGGACGTCTATGAAAAGACGTGGAAAAGTGCAGGGTGGTATCATCAGCATAGGAGTGGATAGGACAAGAAGTTTGGTTTAGAAGATCATTAATGAATAATAAGAAGAGAGTGGGTGACAGGACAGAACCCTGAGGAACACCACTGTTAATAGATTTAGGAGAAGAACAGTGACCGTCTACCACAGCAGCAATAGAACGGTCAGAAAGGAAACTTGAGATGAAGTTACAGAGAGAAGGATAGAAACCGTAGGAGGGTAGTTTGGAAATCAAAGCTTTGTGCCAGACTCTATCAAAGGCTTTTGATATGTCCAAGGCAACAGCAAAAGTTTCACCAAAGTCTCTAAAAGAGGATGACCAAGACTCAGTAAGGAAAGCCAGAAGATCACCAGTAGAGCGGCCTTGACGGAACCCATACTGGCGATCAGATAGAAGGTTGTGAAGTGATAGATGTTTAAGAATCTTCCTGTTGAGGATAGATTCAAAAACTTTAGATAAGCAGGAAATTAAAGCAATAGGACGGTAGTTTGAGGGATTAGAGCGGTCACCCTTTTTAGGAACAGGTTGAATGTAGGCAAACTTCCAGCAAGAAGGAAAGGTAGATGTTGACAGACAGAGCTGAAAGAGTTTGACTAGGCAAGGTGTAAGCACGGAGGCACAGTTTCGGAGAACAATAGGAGGGACCCCATCAGGTCCATAAGCCTTCTGAGGGTTTAGGCCAGCGAGGGCATGGAAAACATCATTACGAAGAATTTTAATACGAGGCATGAAGTAGTCAGAGGGTGGAGGAGAGGGAGGAACAAGCCCAGAATCGTCCAAGGTAGAGTTTTTAGCAAAGGTTTGAGCAAAGAGTTCAGCTTTAGAAATAGATGTGATAGCAGTGGTGCCATCTGGTTGAAGTAGAGGAGGGAAAGAAGAAGAAGCAAAGTTATTGGAGATATTTTTGGCTAGATGCCAGAAATCACAAGGGGAGTTAGATCTTGAAAGGTTTTGACATTTTCTGTTAATGAAGGAGTTTTTGGCTGTTGGAGAACAGACTTGGCATGGTTCCGGGCAGAAATATAAAGTGCATGAGATTCTGGTGAAGGAAGGCTTAAGTACCTTTTGTGGGCCACCTCTCTATCATGTATAGCACGAGAACAAGCTGTGTTAAACCAAGGTTTAGAAGGTTTAGGACGAGAAAAAGAGTGAGGAATGTACGCCTCCATGCCAGACACTATCACCTCTGTTATGCGCTCAGCACACAAAGACGGGTCTCTGACACGGAAGCAGTAGTCATTCCAAGGAAAATCAGAAAAATACCGCCTCAGGTCCCCCCAACTAGCAGAGGCAAAACGCCAGAGGCACCTTCGCTTAGAGGGATCCTGAGGAGGGATTGGAGTGATAGGACAAGATAAAGATATGAGATTGTGATCGGAGGAGCCCAACGGAGAAGAAAGGGTGACAGCATAAGCAGAAGGATTAGAGGTCAGGAAAAGGTCAAGAATGTTGGGCGTATCTCCAAGACGGTCAGGAATACGAGTAGGGTGTTGCACCAATTGCTCTAGGTCATGGAGGATAGCAAAGTTGTAGGCTAGTTCACCAGGATGGTCAGTGAAGGGAGAGGAAAGCCAAAGCTGGTGGTGAACATTGAAGTCTCCAAGAATGGAGATCTCTGCAAAAGGGAAGAGGGTCAGAATGTGCTCCACTTTGGAAGTTAAGTAGTCAAAGAATTTCTTATAGTCAGAGGAGTTAGGAGAGAGGTATACAGCACAGATAAATTTAGTATGAGAATGACTCTGTAGTCGTAGCCAGATGGTGGAAAACTCGGAAGATTCAAGAGCGTGGGCACGAGAGCAGGTTAAGTCATTGCGCACATAAACGCAGCATCCAGCTTTGGATCGAAAATGAGGATAGAGAAAGTAGGAGGGAACAGAAAAGGGGCTACTGTCAGTTGCCTCAGACACCTGAGTTTCAGTGAGGAAAAGAAGATGAGGTTTAGAAGAGGAGAGGTGGTGTTCTACAGATTGAAAATTAGATCTTAGACCGCGAATGTTGCAGAAGTTAATGAAGAAAAAGTTGAGGGGGGTGTCAAGACACTTAGGGTCGTCGACGGAAAGGCAGTCCGACCTGGGGACATTTATGGTCCCCTCCCCAGATGGGGACTCCGAGGCTGGTGTAGGAGTCGCCATGATTTTAAAATTTTTGGAGTGAAGGGTGTGTGTGTTATTAGGTGCTTGTAGTTTTGTGTGGAGGAAGAGAGTTGTCTTTAGAGGGCAGGCTGTGACTACCCCCTTGTGTTGTGAGACACAAAGGGAAACGTTCAGTGAGGTCACAGCTGGGTTTAATGATAAGTTCACAGCACCCCCTGAACAGTGCTTTAGACCTCACTGGGAGTAATTATCGTTTCGGCAGGTGTCTACTGCCTCCTCCTGTATAGAACTAATTTCCAGTAATATAATTCCCAAGACTTGATACAGTTTCAACAGTGTACTTATTGACTTAAGATCAAGATAAACTTTAACCACCTACATGTTTTTTGGTACAACTAGGTCAAAAATAAATATGTACATTATTTTGTCATGTAGCACACACACACACACACACACACACACAGTGTGCAGCATAGCTTCCACCTATATACCATATAATAATGCACATACATAGTACAGTCTAGCTTCCACCCTCAGATATAATGCCAACACACACACACACACACAGTGCAATCTAGTTTCCTCCTACCAGATATAATGCACACACACACACACACACACACACACACACACACACACACACACACACAGTGCAGCCTAGTTTCCACCTATCAGATAAAATGCACACACACAGTGGTCTCATTTCAACCTACCAGATATAATACACACACACACACACACACACACACACACACAGTGCAACCTAGCTTCCACCTACCAGACAATATAATGCACAGTTGCACACACATACACAGTATTATTATTATAGCCTCATTATACATAGACGCCCTGATCACCCTCTATCTTGCACTTCCCGTTCTTGACCCATTAAGGCATTTATATAACCCTTTGCATGTTTACATAACGTGCTCAAAAAGAAAACATTTATCATAAAGGTAAATTCAGTGTTACTCGTGGAAAAAAAAAAAAAAAAAAAAGGCAGGTGGTGAGTGACGAAGGCTCCTGCTTGGCTGGTTCCTCTGTGCATTGAAGCTCATGCTGTTGTAAAAAAAGACGAACATATTTGCTGCAACTATAATATACGACTTTCCACATAGGAAAATATTTTCTCAGATGGTTTTCACTGAAACACAACTATTTGCCATGCTAAATTTGGAAAATAAATATATTTTTCCTCAAAGGTAGAAGGCGAAGACACAGGGTGGACCTTGCTTTCCCTTCGTCTCTCCCCACAGACCTTCATTCCAAAAATGCTGCTGTATCTCTACGCACTATCCTTCCTTTTGACCTTCGTTGCTAAGCCCTCGTGACGCTTGGTATGGGCCTTAGTTTTGCTGCATTTAGTCCATAGCTTAGAATGCTACAGTGGTGGTGGTGAAACAATGGCAGCATGTAGTGACAACTTGTTACCATGACGCAACGCCTCTTCCTCATTTTTCTTTTCCCTCATCTTCTTTGCCGCATTTATCCTTGCACGCTTTGCTTTATTATGATGAGGCATCCTTCCAAATACAAAAGAAATTGAAGTAGCCTTGGATAGCAGAGCACGGACACACACTGACATCTCACTGGACTGACCACAGTGGATGGCCTCCCTCTTGAGTTGCTTGTGGCTCATCAGTGATGTTGCCAACTGAAGTTATATATATATATATATATATATATATATATATATATATATATATATATATATATATATATATATATATATATATATATATATATATATATATATATATATATATATATATATATATATATATATATATATATATATATATATATATATATATAAACTCAAAGAAGTAGAAAAACTGCTTCAAAATTATGAGTGCCTAAGCCAGATGACCAAGTATGTGGCAAGCACATGGTGTGCAGGGCATTTAAAGCCCTTTAATAATGGTAAACAAAGGCAATTTAAATATATAAAGGAATAATGGTATCAACTTGCGGTTTTCACAGAAAATGCCAGACATGTTAAGGATGACTGATGTTAATAACTCAGTTTTGACCTCTGGGTCAAAAAATTTTATTTATTTTTTTTATGGCGTCACCTCTCCTTAAGGAGGGTTTATTCTCATAGATAAGCACAGTTAATATAGTGATAGTGGTTAATTTCACATATCATGTCATATTTCTTTCTGTGCCACCACACAAACAATAATCACTCGGAGTATGCTTTTTTTTTTTTTATGTAGGAGGGACACTGGCCATGGGCAACAAAAATCCAATAATAAAAAATGCCCACTGAAATGCCATTTCCATAAAAGGGTCAAAGCAGTAGTCAAAAACTGATGGATCAGTGTCTTGAAACCTCCCTCTTGAAGGAATTCAAGTCATAGGAAGGTGGAAATACAGAAGCAGGCAGGGAGTTCCAGAGTTTACCAGAGAAAGGGATGAATGATTGAGAATACTGGTTAACTCTTGTGTTAGAGAGGTGGACAGAATAGGGGTGAGAAAAAAGAAGAAAGTCTTGTGCAGCGAGGCCGAGGGAGAAGGGGAGGCATGCAGTTAGCAAGATCAGAAGAGCATGAAAATATCGGTAGAAGACAGCTAGAGATGCAACATTGCGGCGGTGAGAGAGAGGCTGAAGACAGTCAGTTAGAGGAGAGGAGTTGATGAGACGAGAAGCTTTTGATTCCACCCTGTCTAGAAGAGCAGTATGAGTGGAACCCCCCCCAGACATGTGAAGCATACTCCATACATGGACAGATAAGGCCCTTGTACAGAGTTAGCAGCTGGGGGTGGGGGTGAGAAAACTGGCGGAGACGTCTCAGAACACCTAACTTCATTGAAGCTGTTTTAGCTAGAGATGAGATGTGAAGTTTCCAGTTCAGATTATAAGTAAAGGACAGACCGAGGATGTCCAGTGTAGAAGAGGGGGACAGTTGAGTGTCATTGAAGAAGAGGGGATAGTTGTCTGGAAGGTTGTGTCGAGCTAATAGATGGATGAATTGAGTTTTTGAGGCATTGAACAATACCAAGTTTGCTCTGCTCCAATCAAAAATTTTAGAAAGATCAGAAGTTAAGCATTCTGTGGCTTCCCTGCGTGAAATATTTACCTCCTGAAGGGTTGGACGTCTATGAAAAGACGTGGAAAAGTGCAGGGTGGCATCATCAGCGTAGGAGTGGATAGGACAAGAAGTTTGCTTTAGAAGATCATTAATGAATAATAAGAAGAGAGTGGGTGACAGGACAGAACCCTGAGGAACACCACTGTTAATAGATTTAGGAGAAGAACAGTGACCGTCTACCACAGCAGCAATAGAATGGTCAGAAAGGAAACTTGAGATGAAGTTACAGAGAGTAGGATAGAAACCGTAGGAGGGTAGTTTGGAAATCAAAGCTTTGTGCCAGACTCTATCAAAAGCTTTTGATATGTCCAAGGCAACAGCAAAAGTTTCACCAAAATCTCTAAAAGAGGATGACCAAGACTCAGTAAGGAAAACCAGAAGATCACCAGTAGAGCGGCCTTGATGGAACCCATACTGGCGATCAGATAGAAGGTTATGAAGTGATAGATGTTTAAGAATCTTCCTGTTGAGGATAGATTCAAAAAGTTTAGATAGGCAGGAAATTAAAGCAATAGGACGGTAGTTTGAGGGATTAGAACGGTCACCCTTTTTAGGAAAAGGTTGAATGTAGGCAAACTTCCAGCAAGAAGGAAAGGTAGATGTTGACAGACAAAGCTGAAAGAGTTTGACTAGACAAGCTGCAAGCACGGAGGCACAGTTTCGGAGAACAATAGGAGGGACCCCATCAGGTCCATAAGCCTTCCGAGGGTTTAGGCCAGCGAGGGCATGGAAAACATCATTGCGAAGAATTTTAATACGTGGCATGAAGTAGTCAGAGGGTGGAGAGGGAGGAACAAGCCCAGAATCGTCCAAGGTAGAGTTTTTAGCAAAGGTTTGAGCGAAGAGTTCAGCTTTAGAAATAGATGTGATAGCAGTGGTGCCATCTGGTTGAAATAGAGGAGGGAAAGAAGAAGCAAAGTTATTGGAGATATTTTTGCCAAAAATCACGAGGGGAGTTAGATCTTGAAAGGTTTTGACATTTTCTGTTAATGAAGGAGTTTTTGGCTAGTTGGAGAACAGACTTGGCATGGTTCCAGGCAGAAATATAAAGCGCATGAGATTCTGGTGAAGGAAGAATTACAGGTCAGGAAAAGGTTAAGAATGTTCGGCGTATCTGCAAGACGGTCAGGAATACGAGTAGGGTGTTGAACCAATTGCTCTAGGTCATGGAGGATAGCAAAGTTGTAGGCTAGTTCACCAGGATGGTCAGTGAAGGGAGAGGAAAGCCAAAGCTGGTGGTGAACACTGAAGTCTCCAAGAATGGAGATTTCTGCAAAAGGGAAGAGGGTCAGAATGTGCTCCACTTTGGAAGTTAAGTAGTCAAAGAATTTTTTATAGTCAGAGGAGTTAGGTGAGAGGTATACAACACAGATAAATTTAGTATGAGAGTGACTCTGTAGTCGGAGCCTGATGGTGGAAAACTCGAAAGATTCAAGAGCGTGGGCACGAGAGCAGGTTAAGTCATTGCGCACATAAACGCAGCATCCAGCTTTGGATCGAAAATGAGGATAGAGAAAGTAGGAGGGAACAGAAAAGGGGCTACTGTCAGTTGCCTCAGACACCTGAGTTTCAGTGAGGAAAAGAAGATGAGGTTTAGAAGAGGAGAGGTGGTGTTCTACAGATTGAAAATTAGATCTTAGACCGCGAATGTTGCAGAAGTTAATGAAGAAAAAGTTGAGGGGGGTGTCAAGACAGTTAGGGTCGTCGACAGAAAGGCAGTCGGACCTGGGGACATTTATGGTCCCCTCCCCAGATGGGGACTCCGAGGCTGGTGTAGGAGTCGCCATGATGATTTAAAAAATTTTGAGTGAAGGGTGTGTGTGTTATTAGGTGCTTGTAGTTTTGTGTGGAGGAAGAGAGTTGTCTTTAGAGGGCAGGCTGTGACTGCCCCCTTGTGTTGTGAGACACAAAGGGAAATGTTCAGTGAGGTCACAGCTGGGTTTAATGATAAGTTCACAGCATCCCCTGAACAGTGCTTTAGACCTCACTGGGAGTAATTATCGTTTCGGCAGGTGTCTACTGCCTCCTCCATGCCCACATCTTACTTGCAAAGTGATCTGTTGGTAAACAGTTCAGTGTTAGAAACAGTTATTAATTATGTTATATTCAAAAGAGTGAAAAGCTATTATATAATATTAAACTTCACAAATGACTACAAGAAAATTATTTAGTTTCTTAAAGTTGCTTTGTGTGTCTCATATTTTCAATGTTAGCCTTAAAATAAAAGTTCAGGTACTGCTTGTTAGATGGAGATGGAGTCAGAGGTTCTACTGAAACCTGCATGGGCGGCTCCATTTCATGATACACCAGCCATGTTTCGGACATTCATCTGGAAATTATCTCATACAATCCGCATTCTTCATCATTATATTATATTCGGTCTGCTAAGTAATGTACTGTGAAGCGCCAGCTCTCTTGAACTGCCTTCTCCAACCCATTCCTGCACCACTCCGTAATCTGAAAAGTAGTTGCCCCTGTTTAGCTCATCTCGAGATGATCCGAGCCCGCCCCCTCACCCGCAGTTATTCTCAAGGAAGAATCGCAAATCTCCCGCATCAGATTTTTTTTTTTTCTTTTCACATAAGCCCGCCCTGCATTGTAGCTGACACAGATAATACATCTGTGAGATAGTTCTTACAAATTTCTAAGACACACCAACCCACCCACCCACACCCACTGATACGTATGCCCCACTCCCAAACACACACACACTCACGCACACACACAACGTGTCATAACATTACAAGCTTACCATAATTATTCTTTTTTCATGTCTTTTTTAGGAATCAAACACGCCAGAAACTAAATCAATCAGTCAATTAAGAACAGTATATATATTCATAAGAAGGTAGGCAAATAGACAGATACTAATGAATAAGTTTATGAAAAATAGTTACACAAATAAATGAATAAGTAAATAAATAAATAAATAAAGGAATAAAGGAATAAGTTAAAAGAAAAAAAAAGTAGGAAAACCGCTCTTCGCACGGGGAATCACAGAGCCATCCCCCCAAGCCGTCCCTCCTTGGTTGCCGCTTTATAAACTAGCAGCCCGACCATCTCCACACCACAAACCCTGCTGGACTCCAGGTTGCATCGCTCTCCTCAGCTTTGTTCCAGCATGGTAAGACAGTTCTGATGCTCCTCACAGCAAGAAATCCATTTAGTCAATATATTTTGCTTTGTGTGTGTGTGTGTGTGTGTGTGTGTGTGTGTGTGTGTGTGTGTGTGTGTGTGTGTTCACTTTGCTGAAGTATGCAGATTTCAACGAAGGTCGTGTTGTCCTATTTTCATGTTTACTTTTATCCAACTTAGTTTTGGACTGATATTCCTTGTCTGCTCTGCATTTGTTTCATTCCAGACCATTCATATTAATTTGCAGTCTACATCCCTTTTCCAACATTACTCTTAGTGTGCATTTCTGGTGACTGACAGTCCTGTATTATTACAGCTCTCTCTCTCTCTCTCTCTCTCTCTCTCTCTCTCTCTCTCTCTCTCTCTCTCTCTCTCACTCGCCTGGCACCTCCCCTCGTGTCTTAAAAGAAGCTAAATGTGAATTAGTTCAACTCTGACTTTACTATTCAATAGATCCCTGCCGTCCGGTTCAATGCCTGATTAGTGAAACCTCATTAACGTAACTCTGATTTTCATAAACGGTAGTAAATCTTTACCCAACAATTAATGGCCAGTTACGTCATCCTCAGCCGCATGCAAAATGCTAGAAACACTTATAAGTGATAAACTTGTTAATCACTTAGTGGAAAACAACTTATTTAAAAATAATCAACGCTCTTGTTTGACGAACCTCTTAGATCTTCTATGATATTGTGAACCAGCATGACGAAAGTAAAAGCGGTAGATATAATATATCTTGATTCGCAAAGTCCCCCATAGACGTTTACTGAATAAATTGAAATCGCACGGCATCCAAGGCAGCGTGTTGAGATGGGTAGGAAACTGGCTAAACAACCGTAAATAAAGAGTAGTTACTAATGGGAAAGCATCCAAGTGGAGTAACGTAACCAGCGGAGTGCTACAGGAGTTAATTTAAGGACATGTTCTCTTCCTTGTTCATATAAACGACATAGATGAGGGTGTCACCAATGTAATATCGAAATTTGCTGCTGGCACCAAAATAGTGAATATCTTAGTCTCTAACGAACGAGTAAAGGAACTGCAGAACAATCGAGTCAAGTTATTAGAGTTGGAACAAACCTTGCAAATGAGTTTTCATTAACACTGATGTGTAAAGTGCTTCATATAGAGTATTAAAACAAGAAAGCAAAGTTTATTATGATTGGTACTCAACATAAAAGTGTAGATAGCGAAATTGATTTAGGAGTGTCAATATCGAGCAGCCTAAAACCTAGCCAACAATGTTCAGACATTGTAAATAAACCGAACAAAATAATTGGCTTTAATCGGAAGATCATCTGAATATCTGGTTTAAAACTACGATGCTCACTCTATATAATTCTCTGGTCCGTCCCCAATTGGAATATTAAGTTCAAATATGGTACCCCTATCCCCATAAAAACATAAATAAATTAGATCGGGTTCAGCGTAGAGTAACAAAAAATATACCATGCCTAAGAAACCAATTATAAGAAGAACGACTTAAAGAATTAAACATATTCAAGTATTCAAGTATTTAAAATCATCAAAGGCACTGATAAAATGGACTGCAGTAAGTATTTCACGATACACGGTTCAAATTACACGCAAGGAAACGGTTGCAAAATTATTGGGAAATCCTTCATTTCTCATGAACCCAAAATTTTCTTTTTCCATTGTACCCTCATTTTATTCCTCAAGACGTGATAGACTGCAATACTGTAGACTAGAGACTTTTAAATGCCGTCTTGGTAAATATTTTGCCTCAAATCTGCGGTTGACGGCCTTGCATGCAGGAAATGGAAGCACTTCATTTCATCTATTTTCGTTCTTTCCTATAAAATTTCCTTCGGGTTTTTTTCTTTTCCAACCCCGTAAGATATTAATTTCCGACCTGTTTCATGTACAGATTATGCCGGAGGGAATGGAGGGTATGGAGAGACAGCCCTCTGCTTTACCGTCCTTTTCTTCTATTATCACCGTAGTTGTCTTAGGTCAGGTCACCTCGTGAGGACCGCAAGGTCTGTTGTGACCTGTGTATCTATGACACACTCTCTCTCTCTCTCTCTCTCTCTCTCTCTCTCTCTCTCTCTCTCTCTCTCTCTCTCTCTCTCTCTCTCTCGTGTGTGTGTGTGTGTGTGTGTGTGTGTGTGTGTGTGTGTGTGTGTGCGTGCGTGCGTGTGTGTTACATAATACATTATACTCCAGCTTCGCATTGTGACTGTCGCCGTCGTGGTGCTTGTGGTGGTGATGGATGCTGAGGCTGGGAGGCCTAGACCTTCTCCAAGCTGCAGGAGCTGGTGCAAAAGGCCTGGACACCCTGAAAAGAACGCTTTTTACTGCTGTGACTTCGGGATTGGTACTGTTGGGAAACCTTTCGCAAGTAAGTAAATATAAACTGTTTCTCTCAAAATCTGATTTATAATCATATATAATGACTTTGTTTTTATTTTACACTAGTCTGATACATAATAAAGAGTATGATACATTCAGTACCTAAAAAATCATTTTAATACTTAAGTAATTTGTTAATCTATCACACCTGACATCTTTCACGAGTTGAAATGTTATGTATCATATTTTCTTATTATTTCGTCAGCACACCGTGGCAAGTGTCCCCACCGTCCTATCTGTCCCGAGGGTCTGTATACCAGGGGACCTGCTCCCACGGTAAGTTTTTGTTGCACATTAGCTCCATTCAGAGATTATGGTCTTCATGATATCTTCAACTTTGGCTAGGCAAATACTTACTATCATATATATTAGAATCACATCTACACAATTATGTTATCTATTAATCTACCTGTTATAAATAGGTATCATCTATATTATTTGCGACTCGTAGTGTTTTATACCATTAGAGAAATAAGATAGCTTACCTAGTTACAAATTAAATATAATAATATAAATGCAATCACGAGCTGATATCCGATTATTATTAAGATGATATAACGTTCTTTCTCGCAGGTATGTGCTCACGACGGCCAGTGCTCCAAGCACGAGAAGTGCTGTGCTGATGCCTGCCTTGAACACCACACCTGTCTGCTTGCTGACCCATAGTGACCTGGCCCTCAAAACCTTCACGTCCTGTCCTTCTTAATCCGAGAAAGTAGAAGGAAGAGAGAAATCTGAGAAATTAAGATGAATTTGTTATTGTTGTTTGCTCGTTTAATATTTTCTCATGTTTTGAGTTTTGAAAAAGCTCTTTTGATGTAACGAATGTTTTCCCTTCAAATTAAATCAATAATGGCTTTCCATAATAGTATTTTTTTTTGTCCCTCATGGTTGATAAGCGACATGATAAACACACACATTATTATATTATGAGTAAGGTAAGAACTTATCGGAGAATTCAAAGGCCATTAATTCCCACAAGTGTCAATTTGTCATCCATGTCCATGAATTTCCATAACTTTCCCTCAAAGCTTTCCATTGAATATATGAATGATCTGATTACTGAATATGTTCTAGTCATCTACCATGTCATTTCTTCCCAGCTTCCTTTTTTAGAATTTTGCTTTATCAAGCTTGAATTCGTTACTTCTAGTCTCCTGATTACTAATCGCAATGTTCTTGTCACCATTATTCTGGATATGGAAACATTTATTTTATTTTTTTTTGTCTCTTTTAACACTTTCTATTTAGGCAAAACAATCAGAAAGAAAAATTATGATGTCGAAGAGAGAGAGAGAGAGAGAGAGAGAGAGAGAGAGAGAGAGAGAGAGAGAGAGAGAGAGAGAGAGAGAGAGAGAGAGAAGGGGGGGAGGGATAAACACGTTTTTATTAATATGGACAAATCTGTCAAGCTGAAAAGAAAGCTGACTAGAACAAAATTAGCAAATTATATATAAAAAAAAAGAAAAAAAAAGGGAAGTGACGAAAGTAAAGAAATTGGCGACAGGAAGAGAAACAATTATGTCAAGAAAAAAAAAAGTTACAAAGGAAAAGAAGAGAGAGAGAGAGAGAGAGAGAGAGAGAGAGAGAGAGAGAGAGAGAGAGAGAGAGAGAGAGAGAGAAATTAAATAGCTGGCAGAGTGATAAGATGTGTAATCAACATCTAGGTAACTGAAGTTTAATGATAATATATATCGTAACTGATACGTAAGCGTCGGGCATAATTTACGAATAACAAGCAAAGTTCTCTTCCTTTCCGAAGCTTCGAAGAGGTGTCAACACGTCACATTTTTCTCTGTTTGTATTGTGAGTTCTGACTTCAGTGTTTAGTCGTTATTGACGACTCAACCTTAGAACCGGGTAACGTTAATTCAGGAGAACTCAGCGATCTGTCGTCATCTACCACGGAAGGAGGTGAGCCTATGGAGTTGATTCCCCATTGTGTCAATTTTCCCATCATGTTTTCCTAATGGTGTTAAGGCAGTGTCGTCGCCAGATCCGATCACCAGTTATTTTGAGCCTTTCATGGTATTACTGCAGTTTCAACAAATATATCGTACGTAACTATAGCTCTTCACAAGGTGTACATCTCACTGTTTGGAGCATTTGTAGCCCTATTTTACCCTGTCGGAAATTAATAATAATTCCAGATGAGAATTTCGAAGGTCTTAAGTTAATTCTAGCTTAGATCCACTTCCAGTCGTCTCTCGTACGGTGCTAAGTGTGTTCGTATGTTTGTTATTAATGGTGAGCATGCGCGATGGTGACGTGACATTGAGTCGCGTGTTAACATCTGTGATGACGTGGGGTTACCTGCTGCGAATCAGGTCACGAGGAAATTTGTCGGTCAATCACATATAGGCACGTATGTTTAAAGAGGAAGGAGAACCCAGCTGTCCGTGCTACGTCAGTTAGACCACGGCTACGTAAGAGAGACGTGTGCTGGCTGTAAATATACGAACTGGTAGTTTACCGACAGTTCCCTCAACTTTTTCTTGAGGTATTTTTCGTTTTTAGTTACTGTTGGTATGTAGTGATGGCAGAATGTAGGAGGTTACAAAATGTTAAGTTACGTTAGTTTACTTTATGGGGAGGGGTTAGGAGATTAGGTTAGGTAATGTTAGGTTAGTGACCTTAAAGGGGGTCCAGTGGGGATCGAAGCTCCCCCACCTCCTGTTAGGTTAGATTGGTTATGTTAGGTTAGGATAACGTAGAAATTTCCTGTTTTCGAAATATCCCGTTTGTCATCCTTAAAATTTTTGGGAATAAAAAAAATCCTCATTTTGGCTTTCCCCACCACCCCCCCACAAAAAAAAAAAAAAAAAAATTGCATTCCTACCAGGCCCCTATGTTTGTTGGCTTTAGTGAAATAAATAGAGGATGGGAGTATTGATTGAAACTGCAAATTTATCCCTTTCACTAGGTGTTTTCCCTCTTAGTTCATTAAAACCGACAGCCATTCTGTGTACCGGAACGAAATCTGAAATCAGACAAACTTCACTCAGCACTTGACCATTCGTTTTGATCGCTGCAAACTGTTTGGGATGATCAGTGTGAGTCTCTTGGAGGAATACGAAGTAGCAGGTATGGTAAATTTTTACATTAGAACCAAACTGCATTTTGAGTACAAAACTATTCGTTATTTATTCATTTATTTTTGTTATAACCGATTTTGAGCATAAAACACGTCGGAAATAGTTTATTTTGCCTATTCTCCCTTCATCCCTCTATGATCTTGCGGACTCATTGGGAAGCGGGGTTTATGGGTTGGGAACAGAGAGAGAGAGAGAGAGAGAGAGAGAGAGAGAGAGAGAGAGAGAGAGAGAGAAAAATGATAATAATAATAATAATAATAATAATAATAATAATAATAATAATAATAATAATAATAATTATTATTATTATTATTATTATTATTATTATTATTATTATTAGTAGTAGTAGTAGTAGTAGTAGTAGTAGTAGTAGTAGTAGTAATAGTAGTAGAAGTAGTAGTAGTAGTAGTAGTAGTATATCATTATTATTATAGTATTGATAATAACTATGATAATTTGATATTATTATTGATATTTTTATCATACTCATCCTTAGTATTAATGATTGCAATCATTACAATATTTTATCTTCCAGTACCATAGTCTCCCGTGATTCAGAGGCCCAATTTTCTCACCTATATCTCTCTTTGTTATCCTCACTTTCCCTTCCCATATGAGCTGACAATAAGTTAATCCTGTGTTAAAAAGAACGAGTCCGTTCTTAAAGGGCACATAACCTCTCAGAGAGGTTGTCGGGTACTTGGGCTTTTGTGAGTGAGTGTTCTTGTACAGTATCTGTATGACTCGACTAATAAAAGGGGTGTAGTGTCGGATTGGGTGGTCTCTAGATAGTCAATGCTAATAAGCATACTTGTCAGCGTCTACCCGGCCGGCTGGAAAATTTGAATTGGTGCAGGACCTGAAGCAAGGGCCTTCACAGGGATGAGGCAGTTGAGGCCTCTGAAGTTGTAATGACCTATAGCAGCAGCATCGTGGTTGAAAATAATATTGCCCAATAGTCCTGGCTTCTTATTTATTTATTCATATATTTTTTACATCCCAACTTTTTTTTTTTTTTACATCGTGGCAAATCTTAAAATATAATGTGATTTGAACAGATTTCAAAAGATCTGGAAAAGGTAGAGATGGAGGCTCTTCTTCATGGTGATGGTGTGACACAACTTGAAGTTGTTCATTTATTAATGTATTTATTTACAAATATATATTTTTTCTATGAACTGTAACGTTTATATAATGCATGAACCACCTTTCCTTCACTTCATATTCAGATCTTCATATCACTTCATATCCCTTCTACACACACCCTTCTTCACCTTCTTCTCATGCCCTGTTGTGCTTCTATAAAGTCTCTCACCACCAAATAACTGGTCCAGTTTTTCATAGCCTGACAAAATCCAATATAACGCAATTAGGTCACCTCTCTGCCTTCTCTCTCGCAAGGTGGGCTAGTTTCTTTAGTCTCTCTTCATACAATGTCTGATAGGATCGGAGACAACTTTGTCACTGCTCGTTGTATTCTCTCTACTATTTTTATGTCCCTTTTAATGCTGGGAGACCATATCACTGCCGCATATTCCAGACAAGGTCTTATTATTGTCACAATTAAATTCCTAATCATCTCTTTATCCAGATAGTTGAATACTGCTCTTATGTTTCTCACCACATTATATGTTTCCCCTGTCTTCCTTCTTACATGTACCTATGAGGAATTGAGAAAGGCAAAGGACAACATTTTGATGTACTCAGAAAGAAATCTATGAGAAAGAAAGAAATGCCTTGTCACAAAGACACTGCCTTAACACCACTAGGAAAACATGATGGGAAAATTGACACAATGGGGAATCAGCTCCATAGGCTCACCTCCTTCCGTGGTAGATGACGACAGATCGCTGAGTTCTCCTGAATTAACGTTACCCGGTTCTAAGGTTGAGTCGTCAATAACGACTAAACACTGAAGTCAGAACTCACAATACAAACAGAGAAAAATGTGACGTGTTGACACCTCTTCGAAGCTTCGGAAAGGAAGAGAACTTTGCTTGTTATTCGTAAATTATGCCCGACGCTTACGTATCAGTTACGATATATATTATCATTAAACTTCAGTTACCTAGATGTTGATTACACAACTTATCACTCTGCCAACTATTTAATTTCTCTCTCTCTCTCTCTCTCTCTCTCTCTCTCTCTCTCTCTCTCTCTCTCTCTCTCTCTCTCTCTCTCTCTCTCTCTCTCTCTCTTCTTTTCCTTTGTAACTTTTTTTTTCTTGACATAATTGTTTCTCTTCCTGTCGCCAATTTCTTTACTTTCGTCACTTCCCTTTATATATATATATATATATATATATATATATATATATATATATATATATATATATATATATATATATATATATATATATATATATATATATATATATATATATATATATATATATATATATATATATATATATATATATAATTTGCTAATTTTGTTCTAGTCAGCTTTCTTTTCAGCTTGACAGATTTGTCCATATTAATAAAAACGTGTTTATCCCTCCCCCCCTTCTCTCTCTCTCTCTCTCTCTCTCTCTCTCTCTCTCTCTCTCTCTCTCTCTCTCTCTCTCTCTCTCTCTTCGACATCATAATTTTTCTTTCTGATTGTTTTGCCTAAATAGAAAGTGTTAAAAGAGACAAAAAAATAAACTAAATGTTTCCATATCCAGAATAATGGTGACAAGAACATTGCGATTAGTAATCAGGAGACTAGAAGTAACGAATTCAAGCTTGATAAAGCAAAATTCTAAAAAAGGAAGCTGGGAAGAAATGACATGGTAGATGACTAGAACATATTCAGTAATCAGATCATTCATATATTCAATGGAAAGCTTTGAGGGAAAGTTATGGAAATTCATGGACATGGATGACAAATTGACACTTGTGGGAATTAATGGCCTTTGAATTCTCCGATAAGTTCTTACCTTACTCATAATATAATAATATGTGTGTTTATCATGTCGCTTATCAACCATGAGGGACAAAAAAATACTATTATTAAAAGCCATTATTGATTTAATTTGAAGGGAAAACATTCGTTACATCAAAAGAGCTTTTTCAAAACTCAAAACATGAGAAAATATTAAACGAGCAAACAACAATAACAAATTCATCTTAATTTCTCAGATTTCTCTCTTCCTTCTACTTTCTCGGATTAAGAAGGACAGGACGTGAAGGTTTTGAGGGCCAGGTCACTATGGGTCAGCAAGCAGACAGGTGTGGTGTTCAAGGCAGGCATCAGCACAGCACTTCTCGTGCTTGGAGCACTGGCCGTCGTGAGCACATACCTGCGAGAAAGAACGTTATATCATCTTAATAATAATCGGATATCAGCTCGTGATTGCATTTATATTATTATATTTAATTTGTAACTAGGTAAGCTATCTTATTTCTCTAATGGTATAAAACACTACGAGTCGCAAATGATATAGATGATACCTATTTATAACAGGTAGATTAATAGATAACATAATTGTGTAGATGTGATTCTAATATATATGATAGTAAGTATTTGCCTAGCCAAAGTTGAAGATATCATGAAGACCACAATCTCTGAATGGAGCTAATGTGCAACAAAAACTTACCGTGGGAGCAGGTCCCCTGGTATACAGACCCTCGGGACAGATAGGACGGTGGGGACACTTGCCAGGGTGTGCTGACGAAATAATAAGAAAAATATGATACATAACATTTCAACTCGTGAAAGATGTCAGGTGTGATAGATTAACAAATTACTTAAGTATTAAAATGATTTTTTAGGTCCTGAATGTATCATACTCTGTATTATGTATCATGTATTTAAAATAAATACAAAGTCATTATATATGATTATAAATTAGATTTTGAGAGAAACAGTTTATATTTACTTACTTGCGAAAGGTTTCCCAACAGTACCAATCCCGAAGTCACAGCAGTAAAAAGCGTTCTTTTCAGGGTGTCCAGGCCTTTTGCACCAGCTCCTGCAGCTTGGAGAAGGACTAGGCCTCCCAGCCTCAGCATCCATCACCACCACAAGCACCACGACGGCGACAGTCACAATGCGAAGCTGGAGTATAATGTATTATGTAACACACACACACACACACACACACACACACACACACACACATACACGAGAGAGAGAGAGAGAGAGAGAGAGAGAGAGAGAGAGAGAGAGAGAGAGAGAGAGAGAGAGAGAGAGAGAGAGAGAGAGAGTGAGTTACATAGATACACAGGTCACAACAGACCTTGCGGTCCTCACGAGGTGACCTGACCTAGGACAACTACGGTGATAATAGAAGAAAAGGACGGTAAAGCAGAAGGCTGTCTCTCCATACCCTCCATTCCCTCCGGCATAATCTGTACATGAAACAGGTCGGAAATTAATATCTTACGGGGTTGGAAAAGAAAAAACCCGAAGGAAATATTATAGGAAAGAATGAAAATAGATGAAATGAAGTGCTTCCATTTCCTGCATGCAAGGCCGTCAACCGCAGATTTGAGGCAAAATATTTACCAAGACGGCATTTAAAAGTCTCTAGTCTACAGTATTGCAGTCTATCACGTCTTGAGGAATAAAATGAGGGTACAATGGAAAAAGAAAATTTTGGGTTCATGAGAAATGAAGGATTTCCCAATAATTTTGCAACCGTTTCCTTGCGTGTAATTTGAACAGTGTATCGTGAAATACTTACTGCAGTCCATTTTATCAGTGCCTTTGATGATTTTAAATACTTGAATACTTGAATATGTTTAATTCTTTAAGTCGTTCTTCTTATAATTGGTTTCTTAGGCATGGTATATTTTTTGTTACTCTACGCTGAACCCAATCTAATTTATTTATGTTTTTATGGGGATAGGGGTACCATATTTGAACTTAATATTCCAAATGGGGACGGACCAGAGAATTATATAGAGTGAGCATCGTAGTTTTAAACCAGATATTCAGATGATCTTCCGATTAAAGCCAATTATTTTGTTCGGTTTATTTACAATGTCTGAACATTGTTGGCTAGGTTTTAGGCTGCTCGATATTGACACTCCTAAATCAATTTCGCTATCTACACTTTTATGTTGAGTACCAATCATAATAAACTTTGCTTTCTTGTTTTAATACTCTATATGAAGCACTTTACACATCAGTGTTAATGAAAACTCATTTGCAAGGTTTGTTCCAACTCTAATAACTTGACTCGATTGTTCTGCAGTTCCTTTACTCGTTCGTTAGAGACTAAGATATTCACTATTTTGGTGCCATCAGCAAATTTCGATATTACATTGGTGACAACCTCATCTATGTCGTTTATATGAACAAGGAAGAGAACATGTCCTTAAATGAATTCCTGTAGCACTCCGCTGGTTACGTTACTCCACTTGGATGCTTTCCCATTTGTAACTACTCTTTATTTACGGTTGTTTAGCCAGTTTCCTACCCATCTCAACACGCTGCCTAGGATGCCGTGCGATTTCAATTTATTCAGTAAACGTCTATGGGGGACTTTGCGAATCAAGATATATTATATCTACCGCTTTTACTTTCGTCATGCTGGTTCACAATATCATAGAAGATCTAAGAGGTTCGTCAAACAAGAGCGTTGATTATTTTTAAATAAGTTGTTTTCCACTAAGTGATTAACAAGTTTATCACTTATAAGTGTTTCTAGCATTTTGCATGCGGCTGAGGATGACGTAACTGGCCATTAATTGTTGGGTAAAGATTTACTACCGTTTATGAAAATCAGAGTTACGTTAATGAGGTTTCACTAATCAGGCATTGAACCGGACGGCAGGGATCTATTGAATAGTAAAGTCAGAGTTGAACTAATTCACATTTAGCTTCTTTTAAGACACGAGGGGAGGTGCCAGGCCCGTGAGAGAGAGAGAGAGAGAGAGCTGTAATAATACAGGACTGTCAGTCACCAGAAATGCACACTAAGAGTAATGTTGGAAAAGGGATGTAGACTGCAAATTAATATGAATGGTCTGGAATGAAACAAATGCAGAGCAGACAAGGAATATCAGTCCAAAACTAAGTTGGATAAAAGTAAACATGAAAATAGGACAACACGACCTTCGTTGAAATCTGCATACTTCAGCAAAGTGAACACACACACACACACACACACACACACACACACACACACACAGACACACACACATGCAGAGCAGACAAGGAATATCAGTCCAAAACTAAGTTGGATAAAAGTAAACATGAAAATAGGACAACACGACCTTCGCTGAAATCTGCATACTTCAGCAAAGTGAACACACACACACACACACACACACACACACACACACACACACACACACACACACACACACACACACACACACACAGACACACACACATGCAGAGCAGACAAGGAATATCAGTCCAAAACTAAGTTGGATAAAAGTAAACATGAAAATAGGACAACACGACCTTCGCTGAAATCTGCATACTTCAGCAAAGTGAACACACACACACACACACACACACACACACACACACACAAAGCAAAATATATTGACTAAATGGATTTCTTGCTGTGAGGAGCATCAGAACTGTCTTACCATGCTGGAACAAAGCTGAGGAGAGCGATGCAACCTGGAGTGCAGCAGGGTTTGTGGTGTGGAGATGGTCGCGCTGCTGGTTTTTAAAGCGACTGGCAACCAAGGAGGGACGGCTTGGGGGGATGGCTCTGTGATTCCCCGTGCAAAGAGCGGTTTTCCTACTTTTTTTTCTTTTAACTTTTTCCTCTATTCCTTTATTTATTTATTTATTTACTTATTCATTTATTTATGTAACTATTTTTATAAACTTATTCATTAGTATCTGTCTATTTGCCTACCTTCTTATGAATATATATACTGTTCTTAATTGACTGATTGATTTAGTTTCTGGCGTGTTTGATTCCTAAAAAGACATGAAAAAAGAATGATTATGGTAAGCTTGTAATGATATGACACGTTGTGTGTGTGTGTGTGTGTGTGTGTGTGTGTGTGTGTTTGGGAGTGAAGCATACGTATCAGTGGGTGTGGGTGGGTGGGTTGGTGTGTCTTAGAAATTTGTAAGAACTATCTCACAGATCTGTGTCAGCTACAATGCAGGGCGGGCTTATGTGAAAAGAGAAAAAAAAATCTGATGCGGGAGATTTGCGATTCTTCCTTGAGAATAACTGCGGGTGAGGGGGCGGGCTCGGATCATCTCGAGATGAGCTAAACAGGGGCAACTACTTTTCAGATTACGGAGTGGTGCAGGAATGGGTTGGAGAAGGCAGTTCAAGAGAGCTGGCGCTTCACAGTACATTACTTAGCAGACCAAATATATGATGAAGAATGCGGATTGTATGAGATAATTTCCAGGTGAATGTCCGAAACATGGCTGGTGTATCATGAAATGGAGCCGCCCATGCAGGTTCCAGTAGAACCTCTGACTCCATCTCCATCTAACAAGGAGTACCTGAACTTTTATTTTAAGGCTAACATTGAAAATATGAGACACACAAAGCAACTTTAAGAAACTAAATAATTTTCTTGTAGTCATTTGTGAAGTTTAATGTTATATAATACCTTTTCACTCTTTTGAATATAACATAACTAATAACTGTTTCTAACACTGAACTATTTACCAACAGATCACTTTGCAATAAGATGTGGGCATGGAGGAGGCAGTAGACACCTGCCGAAACGATAATTACTCCCAGTGAGGTCTAAAGCACTGTTCAGGGGGTGCTGTGAACTTATCATTAAACCCAGCTGTGACCTCACTGAACGTTTCCTTTTGTGTCTCACAACACAAGAGGGGAGTCACAGCCTGCCCTCTAAAGACAACTCTCTTCCTCCACACAAAACTACAAGCACCTAATAACACACACACCCTTCACTCAAAATTTTAAAAATCATCATGGCGACTCCTACACCAGCCTCGGAGTCCCCATCTGGGGAGGGGACCATAAATGTCCCCAGATCCGACTGACTTTCTGTCGACGACCCTAACTGTCTTGACACCCCCCTCAACTTTTTCTTCATTAACTTCTGCAACATTCGCGGTCTAAGATCTAATTTTCAATCTGTAGAACACCACCTCTCCTCTTCCAAACCTCATCTTCTTTTCCTCACTGAAACTCAGGTGTCTGAGGCAACTGGCAGTAGCCCCTTTTCTGTTCCCTCCTACTTTCTCTATCCTCATTTTCGATCCAAAGCTGGATGCTGCGTTTATGTGCGCAATGACTTAACCTGCTCTCGTGCCCACGCTTTTGAATCTTCCGAGTTTTCCACCATCAGGCTACGACTACAGAGTCACTCTCATACTAAATTTATCTGTGCTGTATACCTCTCACCTAACTCTTCTGACTATAAGAAATTCTTTGACTACTTAACTTCCAAAGTGGAGCACATTCTGACCCTCTTCTGTTTTGCAGATATCTCCATTCTTGGAGACTTCAATGTTCACCACCAGCTTTGGCTTTCCTCTCCCTTCACTGACCATCCTGGTGAACTAGTCTACAACTTTGCTATCTTCATGACCTAGAACAATTGGTGCAACACCCTACTCGTATTCCTCACCGTCTTGGAGATACGCCCAACATTCTTGACCTTTTCCTGACCTCTAATCCTTCTGCTTATGCTGTCACCCTTTCTTCTCCGTTGGACTCCTCCGATCACAATCTCATTATCTTTATCTTGTCCTATCGCTCCAATCCTTCCTCAGGATGAGGTGCCTCTGGCGTTTTGCCTCTGCTAGTTGGGGGGACCTGAGGAGGTATTTTGCTGATTTTCCTTGGAATGACTACTGCTTCCGTGTCAGAGACCCGTCTTTGTGTGCTCAGCGAATAACAGAGGTGATAGTGTCTGGCATGGAGGCGTACATTCCTCACTCTTTTACTCGTCCTAAACCTTCTAAACCTTGGTTTAACACAGCTTGCTCTCGTGCTATACATGATAGAGAGATGGCCCACAAAAGATAGTTAAGCCTTCCATCACCAGAATCTCATGCACTTTATATTTCTGCCCCGAACCATGCCAAGTCTGTTCTCCAACTAGCCAAAAACTCCTTCATTAACAGAAAATGTCAAAACCTTTCAAGATCTAACTCCCCTCGTGATTTCTGGCATCTAGCCAAAAATATCTCTAATAACTTTGCTTCTTCTTCTTTCCCTCCTCTATTTCAACCAGATGGCACCACTGCTATCATATCTATTTCTAAAGCTGAACTCTTCACTCAAACCTTTGCTAAAAACTCTACCTTGGACGATTCTGGGCTTGTTCCTCCCTCTCCTCCACCCTCTGACTACTTCATGCCACGTATTAAAATTCTTCGCAATGATGTTTTCCATGCCCTCGCTGGCCTAAACCCTCGGAAGGCTTATGGACCTGATGGGGTCCCTTCTATTGTTCTCCGAAACTGTGCCTCCGTGCTTGCAGCTTGTGTAGTCAAACTCTTTCAGCTCTGTCTGTCAACATCTACCTTTCCTTCTTGCTGGAAGTTTGCCTACATTCAATCTGTTCTTAAAAAGGGTGATCGTTCTAATCCCTCAAACTACCGTCCTATTGCTTTAATTTCCTGCCTATCTAAAGTTTTTGAATCTATCCTCAACAGGAAGATTCTTAAACATCTATCACTTCACAACCTTCTATCTGATCGCCAGTATGGGTTCCATCAAGGCCGCTCTATTGGTGATCTTCTGGCTTTCCTTACTGAGTCTTGGTCATCCTCTTTTAGAGATTTTGGTGAAACTTTTGCTGTTGCCTTGGACATATCAAAAGCTTTTGATAGAGTCTGGCACAAAGCTTTGATTCCCAATCTACCCTCCTACGGTTTCTATCCTTCTCTCTGTAACTTCATCTCACGGTCACTGTTCTTCTCCTAAATCTATTAACAGTGGTATTCCTCAGGATTCTGTCCTGTCACCCACTCTCTTCTTATTATTCATTAATGACCTTCTAAACCAAACTTCTTGTCCTATCCACTTCTACGCTGATGATACCACCCTGCACTTTTCCACGTCTTTTCATAGATGTCCAACCCTTCAGGAGGTAAACATTTCACGCAGGGAAGCCACAGAATGCTTCACTTCTGATCTTTCTAAAATTTCTGATTGGGTCAGAGCAAACTTGGTATTGTTCAATGCCTCAAAAACTCAATTCATCCATCTATTAACTCGACACAATCTTCCAGACAACTATCCCCTCTTCTTCAGTGACACTCAACTGTCCCCTTCTCCTACACTGAACATCCTCGGTCTGTCCTTTACTTATAATCTGAACTGGAAACTTCACATCTCATCTCTAGCTAAAACAGCTTCTATGAAGTTAGGTGTTCTGAGACGTCTCCGCCAGTTTTTCTCACCCCCCCCCGCTGCTAACTCTGTACAAGGGCCTTATCCGTTCATGTATGGAGTATGCTTCACATGTCTGGAGGGGTTCCACTCATGCTGCTCTTCTAGACAGGGTGGAATCAAAAGCTTTTCGTCTCATCAACTCCTCTCCTCTAACTGACTGTCTTCAGCCTCTCTCTCTCTGCCGCAATGTTGCATCTCTAGTTGTCTTCTACCGCTATTTTCACGCTAACTGCTCTTCTGATCTTGCTAACTGCATGCCTCCCCTTCTCCCTCGGCCTCGCTGCACAAGACTTTCTTCTTTCTCTCACCCCTATTCTGTCCACCTCTCTAACGCAGGAGTTAACCAGTATTCTCAATTATTCATTCCTTTCTCTGGTAAACTTCTGTATTTCCACCTTACTATGACTTGAATTCCTTCAAGAGGGAGGTTTCAAGACACTTATTCATCAATTTTTGACCACTACTTTGACCCTTTTATGGGACTGGCATTTCAGTGGGCATATTTTTTTTATTGGATTTTTGTTGCCCTTGGCCAGTGTCCTTCCTACATAAAAAAAAAATAAATAAATAAATAAAATAGACTTTAAGGCTACGGGGCGGGTGAGAAATGCTGTGCTGAAGCACTTTATGGGTGCGGGCAAAGAGTGCTGGCACAGGCGTTGTGGGATGGTGCTGTGGGTGCGGAATAAGTGTGGGACTGGCGGTGCGGGTACGAGACAAGCGCTGCAGTTGTGGGATGGATGCTGCAGGTGTGGGACAAGTGCTGCAGGTGCGGGACAGGTGCTGCGAGTGCAGAATAGGTGCTGCAGGTGCATGACAAGTGCTATGGGTGCGGGACGGGTGCTGCGGGTGCCGGACGGATGCTGCGAGTGCAGGGACAGGTGCTGCAGGAGCGGGACGAGTGGTGAGGGTATGGGATGGATGCTGCGGATGTGGGACAAGTGCTGCGGGTGCAGCATCCGCCGGGGATTCGGGACGGGTGTGGAATGGGTGCTGGCACAAGTACTAGAGCTGCGGGACAGGTGTGGGCAAGTGTGTGTCTACTGGCTAGCTTTCACATATCTCAGACACACACACACACACACACACACACACACACACACACACACACACACACACACACTCACAATCACACCTACACGTACAAAACCTCAGAATTCGATGTTCAGTCTAGGAAATTGCTTTTTCCTTGAACACGTATCTTCACATCATTACTCTATCGGAGGGGGCATGGGCGTGCCGCTGCATCACACAAGTACTTGAAAAATCTTGTGGACGTGGAGTTGGTGTGAACTCTCTCTCTCTCTCTCTCTCTCTCTGAGCCTTTTGTTAGATTCCCATATAGCTTATTGTTAATGTATGTAAAGCGTATGTACCTCACGTCATTATTCCTCAGCATTTATAAGTGAAATGTTCAATAGTTTTCTATTTGCATGAAAACGTGTAATATGTGTAAGTATCAGTATTCAATGCTATATTAAGCAGCAAAGCCGATGCTCATTTGTTGGTAGTGTGGGGTTAACCTGCTGGTCGCCTGCGGGCATCACCCACGGCCAAGTCGCGCTCAGACAAAGACGGGCAGGATGGTGACCGAGATAAATACTTTAATTTTGTAGTAAAAACTGATTGTCATAGTGCCAAGTTAATTGCATGTATTGTTAATGAATATTGTAATATGTTGAAAGTGTTTAATATCAGTGTATAATGTTATTTTGTAAGAAATTGAGACCGAGAACTTGTTCGCAGTTCTTACGGTCATGCCTACCTCATCAATAAACGTGTCAGGGAGAACTGCCTTTCCTCGACCCTACGATGATGGGTGTGATCAGTAAAACAGATCACCTGAGAGCCAATTGATGCCCAGCCGGTGCGGCTACACTTATAGTAATCCATACCTTTTTATTGTTTCTGATCACTCATAGAAAACAACAAAAAAGCATTACTCATTTATTATTTAGAGAAAATCTTCCTGACAAGAAAATAGCTATTTCTGAACTTAAAACAAGGAAAAATAACAAAACAATCAAACAACAATAACAATTTCACCTTAATTACTCAGATTTCTCTCTTTCTCCTACTTTCTCGGGTTAAGAAGGCCAGGACGTGTAGGTCTTGATGGCCAGATCATTTTGGGTCCGCAGGTAGACAGGTGTGATAGTTAAGGCAGGCATCAGGACAGCACTTCTCGTGATAGGCGCACTGGCCGTCTTGGGAACACACCTACGAGCGAGAATTTTTATCATCCTATTTAATATAATCCTTGGATATCTACAGGTGATTGTACTTACGTTTAATTCTATATCTAGGAAAACGACCTTATTTTTTCAGTAGGATACTATTTGTAGTAAAATGCTATGCGCCTCTAATAAGATTAATTATACTTATTACTGGCAAGTACATTAATAGATAGCATAACTGTGTAGTTGTGATTCTAATATACAAGATAGTATGTATACGTCTGGCCAAGGTTGAAGGTAACATTCACACCTTTACCTCGCTCTGGGTGAGGTACAACTGCAACAAAAACTTACCGTGGGCCTTGGTACGTGTCTGACATACTCGTGCGGGGGGCAGACAGGACGATAGGGACACTAGCCACGGTGTTCTGATAAAATAATAAGAAAAATATGATAAATAGCATTTCAGCTAACAAAAGCTGACAGGTGTGATAGATTAACGTAAAACTCAAATATTAATCGTATTTTTTAAATATTAAATATATATTTTGTCATATATCAGACCAATTTAAAAGAAACTGAACACGAAATCAAAATATATCATAAGTAATTTCCATTTCGACGGAGATAGTTACATATACTAACCATCATGAGGTATATATATATATATATATATATATATATATATATATATATATATATATATATATATATATATATATATATATATATATATATATATATAGTGCAAGCAATTTACTCTCTCTCTCTCTCTCTCTCTCTCTCTCTCTCTCTCTCTCTCTCTCTCTGGTATTCGTATGTGCAGTATTACACAAGGTCGCTTCCTTCGTAAATTTTTCATCCGTAACAACAGTTTAATGGTGGAATTATTACCAATGTTATTTATACATGCGAACTCGTCATCAGAGGTCATTACCTTCGATAAGGATGTCTCTGATAAACACAAAGAACACGGTGTGAATAAGTGCAGCTTCAAATACTTCCAGTCCAACACCAGTTTCATGAAGGTCATACATGTTTTCTCATACATGTTTCCCAATTTAATTTCAGAACGGTAGGGGACGCGGAAATTCAAAGGAACCGTGCACTTGAAGGTCTTATTGTGATTCACTTTCTTGACCTCCAAATTTTTTCCTTGTTTATTGTTTTGCTTGTAATCCCGTACGCGCACGTGCACATGTGTGTGTGTGTGTGTGTGTGTGTGTGTGTGTGTGTGTGTGTGTGTGTGTGTGTGTGATTATATATATACATATATATATATATATATATATATATATATATAGAGAGAGAGAGAGAGAGAGAGAGAGAGAGAGAGAGAGAGAGAGAGAGAGAGAGAGAGAGAGAGAGAGAGAGAGAGAAAGAGATTTGGTAATAACCTCCCAATTGGAGAGACAAGCCCCAAATCCCTTACCCTAACGTTACGCAACTACTTCCATACGGTATCATTGAAAGTTGTCTCCCAGAATTACGTACATACATGACTGAGGAGTTCACCCTATATTGTATGTTATTATTCATACAAGTTTTGTCGCAATGTGCAACGCAGACATCAGGTAAAGTGTAACTGAGAATGTACAAAAACTCAGACGCAGTATACCGAAAAAAGTTCCTACGTGATAAAAAAAAAAAAAAAAAAAACGCGATCAGATGTGGATTTTCTTTGCCATGGACCGTTACTACTATTTGTGTAACACACACACACACACACACACACACACACACATATACACTGAAAAAAATAATACATAAAAATAATGAAATGTTATATTAACTTTCAACATTAGAAAAAAGAAAGTTGTCCGGGAAAAGGAAACAGTCTTGTAAGAAGATAGATATGGTCCCTCTAATTAATTCACTGATGTTGCCAGCTGTCCTTCATAAGGTAACGCATTGCATAACATGTTCACGAGGCAAGCATATGTTGTCACGGGAATGAGAGAGGAAATGCCGAAGGGAAGAAGGGAGGGAGGGAGGAACGGGGAGGAGTCAGGGAGGAAAGAGTTTGAAGGTACAGAGGTCTGGATTTGTTCGTAAAAAAAAGTGAGTGGTTGCCTTAGCACAACAACAATGATAATGATAATAATAATAATAACAATGCTGCTGATGATGTTAATAATAATACTAATACCAAAAAACAACAAAAAATATAGTAATAATAATAATAATAATAATAATAATAATAATAATAATAATAATAATAATAATGATTGACAATAATAACAATAATGGTTGCATGAATGTGCGCGATGCAGAGAACAAAGACAGGAAGTCAGTAATTATGGTGTAGAAACTAGACAAAACGAGAACTGGGAAGGGAGGAGGGTGAGAGACGGGTGAGGGGCGCCAAGAGGTGGATGGCTTCCATAAGCATTGGGTTATTATAGAAGTGATATTACGCAACATCTTGAGAGAGAGAGAGAGAGAGAGAGAGAGAGAGAGAGAGAGAGAGAGAGAGAGAGAGAGAGAGAGAGAGAGAGACTAAATGACATGCATTTGGATGGCCGAGATTCAACCATGGTCCTATCGAAACATACTAAACCACTTTATCAAGAGAGAGAGAGAGAGAGAGAGAGAGAGAGAGAGAGAGAGAGAGAGAGAGAGAGAGAGAGAGAGAGAGAAGTACAATATTTGTTAGTTGTTAATTCTTGTTCTACATTTTAGCAAACTTTGATATCATCTTTGACTCAGGAGAATATGAAGTGTTGCTGAAGTCACTACGTCAGCGAGAAATTGAACAAGCATGGCACGTAGCTCCTGTAGAATTTCTGAATAAAAAGGCACACAGATGAAGAAGTTATCTGAAGATACGGGGATGATGGGCACAAGGCATCTAAGCAAAAGCATACAAATTATCTATTTAAATCAGATATAACCGAAAACTTAAACAATCTAGAATTTACATGAGAATATATACCAGAAGACTTAGCAGTTTGTAAGGAGGACATGTTTATGCATCTACTACTACTACTACTAGTGAACTACGTGTGGAAGAAGAGGATAAATACTTTCGCTCTTCTCGACCAGGGGGGTCGTGTACTAAGTAAGAGTTAAACTGGACGAGCAATACTCTATGGATCGCCTCCCGGCAAGAGGCCCCAACATTTCGTACAACACAATTCCGTCCAATTACCTATAGTGTAGTACATATTATTACATGCAATGTTGGCCATGATTTTTCCTAACACCATTGTTCATATCTGCTTGCTCCACATCACTATTGGCGTTTCACATCAGATGGATATGTTCTGCACATACACGCACATGCACACACAACGCGCGACAACCGCGGAATGATATGCAGAGGAAGAGAGGAAGCTCCACATCACACGATTATGTTTGGTTTCATCAAGCTACCAGATAATTATTAGGAAAACTGAACCTACCATCGAGTTAAAATAATAAAAAAAAAAAAAAAAAAAAATGCTGCATTTCTAGAGTAAATGTTGGTTACAGTAGACTTTGAGTAAAATATGAAAAATAAATAAACAAATAAAAGTGAGTAAACATTTTCTTTCCATTTCTTCACCTCCCTATTGTTCCTGTAATGTTGCTGGTATTGAATTATCAGTCACGCGTAACAATACAAAAATGTGCAGGTTCTGATGATTGACAATAACGTAAAGCATGCCCGTGTAACAATGGAGTGCAGGAAAACAAGGAGAGCAATGATTTCCTTTGAAATGGTAATTCAGTCATGTTCTTGATTAGTACCAATGTCTCGCGAACACCACAGTAGGCTTAGTTTTTCTAAGTATCATTATGGAAGTTTGATAATATCTACTTAAGGGAGCGGTGGATTCACCTTTCATCAAGGTGAAAGCTTGGGGTTGTACCCTGTATTTTTATAGTATGTAACACACACACACACACACACACACACACACACCTTATTACTATTATTGTTGTTATTATTATTATTATTATTATTATTATCATTATTATTATTATTATTATTATTATTATTATTATTATTATTATTGTTACTCAATAACTGAGAGAGAGAGAGAGAGAGAGAGAGAGAGAGAGAGAGAGAGAGAGAGAGAGAGAGAGAGAGAGAGAGAGAGAGAGAGAGAGAGCATTATGAACCTGCAGGTAGATGTTATGAATAATACTGTGGGTTTGCAATGGATGAATACCTGCTTACTTAGCCAAGTGAATTTTAGCCACACTGAAAAAGTGTTACCATGATCTGTGCCAGGGACCCAGCTCATATGTATCCCACCAAACTTTCCCTAAAATCTGCCCCTTTAAAATTGGCTCCATTTAATAGTTGAATTTTAATGCAAAATAGGCAACAGCAAAATTATATTTCAAAAGTAATTATTCGTGATTGTAAGGAAAACAATTGAAATTCATATTTGATGATCAAGCCAGTGATTGCTTCTACAACTTTACAGAATGTGCTGTGATTTGAAGCCACTTAGATATCAAAATAAATTTTGAAATGGATGTTTGATGTAAGTCAATTTTTTTTTATTTACTTTTACTCCATTACTCTCTCTCTCTCTCTCTCTCTCTCTCTCTCTCTCTCTCTCTCTCTGCATTTTATATATATATATATATATATATATATATATATATATATATATATATATATATATATATATATATATATATATATATATATATATATATATATATATATATATATATATATATATATATTACTGTCAGACTTTATACATTTACTTATAACTCTAGCAAGAAAGCAAACCTTAGTTTTACAGAAACAAATTACTGTAGTGCCTGGTTGCAATAAGCTGGACAACATTTCTGATCTGCTATAGCTCAAGCTGCCATGATTTCATTGAAGGGAGTGGCAACTGTTTGCAGGTAGATTCCTCATCCAATGTAGAATCCAGTGATCTCATGAGCTTCCCTAGGTGTAATCCTGCACACAGTAGTTTTGTCATTCAGTATCAGCAAGGGCATGAACATTAGTTCTACATACAAACAAATGGGTCACAAATGCATGCACAGTATTTTTCTAATGAGGAATTCTATCCCTTGATTAGCAAAGAGTACAGAGGACAGGCAATTGTAAGAAAGCTCAGTGAATAAGACTTGATTCACCATTCACTCAAAGTCAGGTAAATGTGGGTATATCACAGAATTTTTCTATCTGAATAGACTTCTCAGTGGAAACTGAACATGAACATAAAGTTACAAGCAGTGTTAGATGGAATTCAGAAGTTCTGCTGTATGGGGACAATTTCACCCTACATACCACATGCCCTTCTCAGCAAATAAAACTAAAATAAAACCTTTATAATTATTACCTATATAATATATCCATATAGCATTGCAGGTTAATAGCCTTTTGTCAGCAGATAAATCTATAAATACACTTTTACTTAAGTGATGTATGCCTATATAACATTGCAGGCTAACAGCCTCTGTCAGGAAATAAATCTGTAACCTTGACATAAATTGAATAATATATCTATATAGTATTGCAGGTTAATAGCCTCTGTCAGCAAATAAAAGTGTAATGAATATACCTTTACTCTGGTTACAGAATATATCTATATAAGAATGCAGGCTAACAAGCTTTATCTGTAAAATAATGCTAGGACATTTCCTGTCCATATGCAAGATTTAATGTGCACTATCTAAAAATTCATTCTCTTATCTATTATATCAGTTCCTCCCTTAGCAAAATCATACCATTTATTTATGATTGGCTTTCTTGCACCATCATCCTTGGTAATTCCTAATATTATATGGGGGATTGTACTGAGAACCAATGTTTTTTTTCTTACCATTACTTTTGATGGGTACTACATGATAATTCAGTCATTTCTTCATTATCTTTAGTCTGGCACACCTGGTATGACTTCTTCCCCTCCACTGACTGCCTTTATCTCTGGTGGTATGCCTTTTTCTCATGCAATCTACTGTACCTACACCAGCAATACCTTGTGTTTGAAGGCACTCAAACAATTCTAGGCTGGTAAACAGTCTGTCTAGACTACTACAAAGGTCTACAAATTCTTGTATCAGACTTACAAGAACCTTCACTGTTGAAAGAGCGCCATGGATGTAGTGGGGTCCAGGCTCTCTGGAAGGTTTACTTGAGTATACTATCACCCTGAAGGTGAATGTAACTCTTGCTACATTCACATATATATACAACAGCCCATATCATTAAGATTTGCTCTTATTGTACTGCCTGAATCCTATTTGATTTCTACAAGAATATAAAATTTCATCAGTGGTCAAGAAGTCACCTGCTTCCAACGCTGAACAGGCATGGTCATTAAATTTTTTAAAAAGATCCCTGACTACAGCATACGTCATCTAGCCATCTCTGAGGTCTGGTATCAACATTGTCAAAAAGTTAAGTTTGTGTTTAAAATCCAAATTTATTCACACACATTACTGCACCAAATACAGAATGACTAAACTCTTCCCCGAAATGTGTTTTGCATTTGTTTTGGCCTAATAAACCACATGCATACAGCAAAAAAAAAAAAAAAAAAAAAAATCAATGCAATCTGTTATCCTGATGTGTAATGAAAGTTTATCATTATTTGAAGGCCTCTAAGAAATTTCTGCAATTATACCTTTAATTTTCTGATTAGTATGGTGCACAATATTGGAAATCATATTGGATGTTATGAACAAGTCCCATGCCATTTCTTCTAAATTTACTGATCTCACATCTCTAAATAACTGGTCAACGAATTGACTAACCTGTTTCTTACTATTGCCTTGCTATTTCTCCGTACACAGAAATAACAAGACATTAGTAAGAAACAGGTTAGTTAATTCAGTGACCAATTGTTTAGATGAAAGTAAATATGATAATTATGTATTACCAGACAAGTTACAGGAATATAAAATCTCAGATGTAGAGAAATCCATAATATGGGCCAATAGTATGGAAAGTAGACCAACTGTGAACATATCTAATGTTGTAGAATGTTTAATAGGAGATGCGAGGTCAGTAAATTCAGAAGAAATGGCATGGGATGTGTTCATAACATCTGATATGTTTTTCAATATTGTGCACCATACAAATCAGAAAATTGAATGGATAATTACTAATGTTTTGCTGTTTCTCCATAGGAACCTTTCCATAATTTATGTCATCGTCCACCTCCATGGCAAAACCAGCTTCTTCACCTATCTGCCAAATCTTCGTGAGGGTCTTCTTATGAAGTCAGGGGTTGTGTCTGTAGAGTCCATTGTAAGCACTAAGCAAGCATACACCTAGTAAGTGCACCCAGTCAAGTAAGCTAAGCTTTCGTCTGTACGCTGCTGTGCATATTTACCAAAAGATGCGAGGTTTTTATTTCGCGAAGGGTAGCTAGCTGAACCCCTCAGCCATCCCCCACCCACTGCTGTGGTGTCATGAGTAGCAACTTCTGACTGGTTGCTGCCTGCCTCCGCCCCCCCGCTCTCTCTCTCTCTCTCTCTCTCTCTCTCTTTGAGTCATCGTAATCCTACTATTGCCTTTTACAATGACCCCTCTCTCTCTCTCTCTCTCTCTCTCTCTCTCTCTCTCCGAGTCATTGTAATCCTACTGTTGTTTGTTACAATGATCTCTCTCTCTCTCTCTCTCTCTCTCTCTCTCTCTGAGTCATCGTAATCCTACTACTAACTTCTTTTTTTTTTTTTGTTATGTATGAGGGGCACCGGCAAAGGGCAACAAAAATCTATTAAAACAAAAGCCTACTGAGATGCCGGTCCCAGAATAGGGTCCGAAGCGATAGTTAAAAATTAAAGGATAAGTGTCTTGAAACCTCCCTCTTGAAGGAGTTCATGTCATAGGAAGATGGAAATACAGAAACTGACAAGGAGTTCCAGAGTTTACCAGAGAAAGGGATGAATGATTAAGAATACTGGTTAAATCGTGCATTAGAGAGGTGGACAGAATAGGGGTGAGAGAAAGAAGAAAGTTTTGTGCAGCGAGGCCACGGGAGGAAGAGAGGCATGCAGTTAGTAAGATCAGAAGAGCAGTTAGCATGAAAATAGCGGTAGAAGACAGCTAGAGATGCAACAATGCGGCGATGAGAAAGAGGCTGAAGACAGTCACTTAGAGGAGAAGAGTTGATGAGACGAAAAGTTTTTGATTCCACTCTCTCTAAAAGAACGGTATGAGTGGAATCCCCCTAGACATGTGAAGCATACTCCATATATGGATTGATAAGACCCTTATACAAAGTTAGCAGCTGGGTTATTAGAAAAACTGGTGGAGACGTTTCAGAACACCTAACTTCATTGAAGCTGTTTTAGCTAGAGATGAGATGTGAAGTTTCCAGTTTAGATTACAAGTAAAGGACAGACCGAGGATGCTCATTGTAGAAGAGGGGTAGAGTTGAGTGTCATTGAAGAAGAGGGGTAGGTTGTCTCAAGTTGATAGATGGAGGAATTGAGTTTTTGAGGCATTAAACAATACCAAGTTTGATCAGCTTCAATCAGAAATTTTGTAGAAATCAGAAGTCAGGAGTTCTATGATTTCCTTGCTTGAACTATTTACTTCTTGAAGGGTTGGACGTCTATGAAAAGGCGTGAAAAAAGTTCAGGATGGTATCATCAGCATAGGAATGGATAGGACAAGAAGTTTGGTTTAGTAGATCATTTATGAATAATAGGAAGAGAGTGAGTGACAGGACAGAACCCTGAGGAACACCACTGTTAATAGATTTAGGAAAAGAACAGTGACCGTCTACCACAGCAGCAATAAAACGGTCAGAAAAGAAACTTGAGATGAAGTTACAGAGAGAAAGACAGAAGCTGTAGGAGGGTAGTCTGGAAAACAAATCTTTGTGCTAGATCCTATCAAAAGCTTTTGATATGCCTAAGGCAACAGCAAAAGTTTTACCAAAATCTCTAAAAGAGGACGACCAAGACTCGGTAAAGAAAGGGAGAAGATCACCAGTAACACAGCCTTGACAAAACCCATCCTGGCAGTCAGATAGAAGGTTGTGAAGCGATAGAAGTTTAAGAATCTTCCTGTTGAGGATAGATTCAAAAACTTTAGATAGGCAGGAAATTAAAGCAATAGGACAGTAGTTTGAGGGATTAGAACGGTCACCTTTTTTAGGAACAGGCTGAATGCAGGCAAACCTTCAGCAAGAAGGGAAGGTAGATGTTGATAGACAGAGTTGAAAGAGTTTGACTGGGCAAGGTACAAGCACAAAGGCGCAGTTTCGCTGAACAGTAGGAGGGATTCCATCAGATCCATAAGCCTTCTGAGGGTTTAGGTCAATGAGGGCATGGAAAACATCATTGCGAAGAATTTTAATAGGTAGCATGAAGTAATCAGAGGGTGGAGAAGAAGGAACAAGCCCTGAATCGTCCAAGGAAGAGTTTTTTAGCAAAGGTTTGAGCAAAGAGTCCAGCTTTAGAGATAGATGTGATAGCAGTGGTGCCATCTCAATTAAATAAAGGAGGGAAAGAAGAAGAAGCAAAGTTATTGGAGATATTTTTTGGCTAGCTGCCAGAAGTCATGAGGGGGGTTAGATCTTGAAAGATTTTGACACTTTCTATTAATGAAGGAGTTTTTTGGTTAGTTGGAGAAGAAACTTAACATGGTTCTGGGCAAAAATATAAAGCACATGAGATTCTGGTGATGGAAGGCTCAAGTACCTTTCGTGGGCCACCTCTCTATCATGTATAGCACGAGAACAGGTTGTGTTAAACCAAGGTTTGGAAGGTTTAGGTCGAGAAAAAGAGTGAGGAATGTACTCCTCCATGCCAGACACTATCGCCTCTGTTATGAGCTTGGCACACAGAGACGGGTCTCTGACACAGAAGCAGTAGTCATTCCAAGGAAAATCAGCAAAATACCTCCTCAGGTCCTCCCAACTAGCAGAGGCAAAACACCAGAGGCACCTCCGTTTAGGTGGATCCTGAGGAGGGATTGGAGCGATAGGACAAGATACAGATATGAGATTGTGATTTGAGAACTCCAATGGAGAAGAGAGGGTAACAGCATAACCAGAAGGATTGAAGGTTTGGAAAAGGTCAAGAATTGTATCAGTCTCAACAATTATTTATATATATATATATATATATATATATATATATATATATATATATATATATATATATATATATATATATATATATATATATATATATATATATATATATATATATATATATATATATATATATATATATATATCTATATATTTATATATATATATATATATATATATATATATATATATATATATATATATATATATATATATATATATATATATATATATATATATATATATATATATATATATATATATATATATATTTATATATATATATATATATTTATATTTATATATATATTTATATTTATTTATATATTTATATTTATATATATTTATATTTATATTTATATATATATATATTTATATTTATCTATATATTTATATATATATATATATATATATATATATATATATATATATATATATATATATATATATATATATATATATATATATATATATATATATATATATATATATATATATATATATATATATTTATATATATATTTATATATATATATATTTATATATATATATATATATATATATATATATATATATATATATATATATATATATATATATATATATATATATATATATATATATATATATATATATATATATATATATATATATATATATATATATATATATATATATATATATATATATATATATATATATATATATATTTCATATATTCATCCCATATGTACCATGGCCAGCCAGTCTATTCTAAATTAACCTTCTCCTTCTCCACCTCTCAAGGGAATTTCACACCCACTTCCAGTCCATAGGGAAAACACCTGCATACACGTGTTCGTTCTGAGTCTTCCTTCCTGGTCATTTCTCCTCCTTCTCTACCTCTCAAGGAAATTTCACACCCACTTCCAGTCCTTAGGGAAAACACCTGTATTTGTCCTCCTTCTCTAGCTCTCAACTTCCAGTCCTTAGGGAAAACACCTGCAATCCAATTAGCTGAGATAAATACAGCCCACATGGTAGCGAGCTTACAGTCAGAGTCAGAGTCAAAGTTGCAGCTCAGCCAGAGTCCCAGTCAGTCAGTTAGTCACCTAGTCAAGAACAGTCAGTCTTGGTCTCTCACTCAGTTCCGATCAGTCAGTCAGTCAGTCTTGAGAGACACTGCTCAGTCATCACTCCATATCACTTCAGAGAGAGAGAGAACAATCAATTGTCACGTTATATTTCATCCCAAATCCAGTATGTGCAATCTAACTACTATTAAATCAAGAAGAACTCTCATCATCATGTCTTTTACTTGCACACATCAACTATATCAACCTACTCCCCACGACCTCCAAGCTACCAGTATCACCGCCTCACTACTCCATGCAACCAACACACCAAGCATCATCATTAACTGGGCAAGTACATCATATTAACCCAGAACAACAGTGGCAGCAACAATCTCAGAAGAGTAAAGTGGAGAGGCAATCAATCGATAAAGAATGTTGGGCGTATCTCCAAGACGATCAGGGATACGAGTAGGGTGTTGCACCAATTGCTCTAGGTCGTGGATGATAGCAAAGTTGAAGGTTAGTTCACCAGGATGGTCAGTTAAGGGAGAGGAAAGCCAAAGCTGTTAGTGAACATTGAAGTCTCCAAGAATAGAGATCTCCGTAATAGGGAAGAGAGTCAGAATGTGCTCCACTTTGGAAGTTAAGTAGTCAAAGAATTTCTTGTAGTTAGAGGAATTAGGTGAAAGTTATACAGCACAGATAGATTTAGTTTGAGAGTGACTGTAGTCGTAGCCAGATGGTGGAAAACTCAGAAGATTCAAGACCTTGGGCACAAGAGCAGGTTAAGTCGTTGCACACATAAATGCAACATCCAGTTTTGGATTAAAGATGAGGATAGAGAAAGTAGGAGGGAAGAGAAAAGGGGTTACTGTCAGTTGCTTCAGACACCTGTGTTTCAGTGAGGAAGAGAGGATGAGGTTTAGTAGTGGAGAGGTGATGTTCTACAGATTGAACTTTAGATCTAAGACAACGAATGTTGCAGAAGTTAATGAAGAAAAAGTTGAAGGGGGGTGTCAAGACACTTAGGGTCGATACCAGAAGAGCAGTCCGACCTGGGGAGATTTGTGGTCCCCTCCCCAGATGGGAACTCCTAGGCTAGTGTAGGAGTCGCCATGATAATTTTTAATTTTGAGTGATGTGTGCATTTTTGAGTGAAGGAACAGAGCTGTGACTACCCCCCTTGTGTTGTGAGACACAAAGGGAAACGTTCAGTGAGGTCACAGCTGGGTTTAATGATAAATTCACAACACCCCATGATCCAGTGCTTTAGACCTCACTGGGAGTAATTATCGTTTCAGCAGGTGCCTACTGCCTCCTCCTCCGTTGTGTGTGTGTGTGTGTGTGTGTGTGTGTGTGAACAGTCTAGTACTGCTTGTGAGCTGTCAGCAAATCATGCCATTGTCATTTACTTTATTTACTCTCCAACCAGTATGATTTTCAAATTCATCAAACAAAGAAAATGTGCTTACAAACAAATCGAATGTGAATGATGCTTCTGTATTCATTCCCCTATACTCTCTACCAGTAATGTTATCAATACAAGCATCCACACACTCTAAAACAGCCGATGACTCGAAGCTTAGGGACAGGTGCTAGTGAGCTGACCTTCTCCCGCACTTCCAAGTGGTGGAAGGGAGAAGAGTACCAGGTTCCCCTGCTCCTCTTCAGCTCATTTAGGCGGGAGTGGTGTTCTGTCCTTTACAAATAATTTTTTTTTTTATTCTTGTTTTTCGTCTAGTTTTCCCTAGTCTGTCAGGGCTGAGACGGTGCCTCCTGATGAAGAACTTTTGGATTTGGCATTTGGGAACCGTTACCCTGAGTGGATGCCCTTCCTATCCTCGGACCGTAGCACTTGGCCCCCAAAGCGCGCGCGGTACCACTGTACCACGGCGGCTCCCAATAATAATAATAATAATAATAATAATAATAATAATAATAATAATAATAATAATAATAATAGTAATAATAATAATAATAATAATAATAATAATAAGATTATTTATTTTGCAGCCTTATAGCTGAAAATCTACAATTAGTATGTAGCTAACTTACGTATTAACATACTTACTGCATCTCAAGTATACATTAACCCTAAGGAAGTATGTTCACTTTAATATTATGGCAGCCAGGTGGCGCCGACAAACTAGGAATGTCCTTACCTGTCCGCTCTTTGTTTACAAACAGACGCTGTGTTGTTGTGAGCAATTTATAGGGTTTATTTCATCTGTATAATTAGTTAATCTTTTAACCAAGTCTTCAGCCATATTGCTGTAGAAAGCAGCGGATAGATATGCTTATCAACACGGTTTTGGGTTTTGAGCATGCGCAGTTCGAAGGAGTTTAGGCGTTGACCTTTCCGGGGACTCCCCGATCTGTGGCGCTGCCACAGTCATGTCAGGTACTTCCTACCTCAAAATCAAATAGTGTTGTAGTATATATAAACTGTGATGCTCTTAGAAAAAAGGTAAGTTAGTGTAATTCATGTTTTTTAATGATATTTGCGTTCTTTTTTGCAAACACCGCAATATTTGGCAACGTTTCCTCTAGTCATTGTCAAGTCTCCATGGGTTACCGAGTAAGGTCACACGGTCAGAGTGACTGTGTTAATCCATGGTCACTTCCTCTCATGCCAGCAGCCAGGATGAAAGCTACCTCTCCCACTCGCTCTCGTTACCTTCACAACCGAAAAAAAGAGCTTATTTACTCAGTAAATAAGTATTTTTAGAAGAAAAGGCTAATAGGGGGCCATTACTTGACCACTCAAGAGCTGTTGCCCGAACAATGAAAGCCATCAACGTTAAACTAAAGAATAAAAATACATCATCATAATTTAAAGGAAGTATCATATCTAAAAGGAAATCTATAACATTTAAATGAAATTCAAAGTGTAGATAGATATTTGGGGGGAGGCAGCTTGACTGACTGAGAGACAGAGTTTTCTCAAATTCTGACTATTCATAGGCAAATATAGATCTCTGACAGAAATAAATTTGCATGAAATGTAGATTGTATATGCAAAGAGAGAGAGAGAGAGAGAGAGAGAGAGAGAGAGAGAGAGAGAGAGAGAGAGAGAGAGAGAGAGAGAGAGAGAGAGAGAGAGTGGGGGGAGGGGAGCTTGACTGACTGAGAGGGAGATTTTTCTCAATTTCTAATTATTCATAGGCAAGAATAGATCTCTGATAGACATAAAGTTGCATGAAATGTAGATTTTATATGCAGTGAGAGAGAGAGAGAGAGAGAGAGAGAGAGAGAGAGAGAGAGAGGTTACCAGCGACACATAGGCTCTAATCTGATAATTGGCCCAGTACAAGTTTTGGCAAATGTTGCAAGCTGGGGAATCCTTGGAAAGGACAATGCCTAAATGCTTAATTCAAAATGGTCACACCAGGAACACAACATGCTGTCCACAATAACATGGCTTTGGTTAAAAGATTAGCCGAATATAGGGATGAAATAGACCCAGAATGAAATAGACTCAGAATATTGTTTGTAAACAAAGAGCGGACACCTACGTATTTACAAGAGGACAGTTACAAACACGACACCAGGATGATCAAACCACCCAGTGTATTTATTATGATCTGACCACTTTGATTTGATCGTTTAGGCGTTGTCCTTTCTAGGAATACCCTGGCCTGCGGCGCTGCCAAACCTTGTACTGGGCAATTATCAGATTAGAGTCTGTGTCACTAACCTCGCTCCCCACATACCTCTCTCTCTCTCTCTCTCTCTCTCTCTCTCTCTCTCTCTCTCTCTCTCTCTCTGTATATTATAATCTACATTTCATGCAAATTTGCAAATCTATTTCTATCAGAGATCTATGTTTGCCTATGAATCATCACAATTTGAGAAAAATCTCCCTTTCAGTCAGTCAAACTGCTGCGGTCTCTCTCTCTCTCTCTCTCTCTCTCTCTCTCTCTCTCTCTGTCCATTGTGAATTTCGTTTAGATGTAATAGGTTTCGTTTTATATATGATATTTTCCTTAAACTAAGATATTATATTTTTATTCTTTAGTTATGACTTTTTTCCATACCACCATCGAGGTAAAAGTCAAGGCACATTGGTGGCTTTCCCTGTTCGGGCAACAGCTCTTGAGGGGTCATGTAATGACCCACTTATTAACCTTTTCTTCCAAAAAATACTTATTTACTGAGTAAGTAAGCTCTTTTTCTCGGCTGTGGAGGTGACAAGAGAAAGTGGGAGAAGTAGCTTCCCTCCTGGCTGGCGGAGAGAGATGAAGTAACCATGGATTAACACGGTCATTCTAGCCGTGTGACCGCACTCGGTCACCCATGGAGACGTGACATCGCCTGGAGAAAACGTTGCCAAGTACTTTGGTGTTTGCAAAAAAAAAAAAAAAAAAAAAAATTATATATATATATATATATATATATATATATATATATATATATATATATATATATATATATATATATATATATATATATATATATATATATATATACCATATTAACTTGTCTTTTTAGAGCATCACAGTGTATATATATATATATATATATATATATATATACTACACCACTTAATCTTAGTATAAGTGTGGCATAACCACAGTCCGGGGAATCCCCCAGAAAGGGCAACACCTAAACGCTCAATTCAGAACGGTCAGACCATAATATTCTTCTCCAGGAGTTTGTTTCTCCCCTGTAAGCAGTGGCTCATAACTCCAGACCTGCAGGTGCTTAATAACCGCCAGGTGAGCAGGTGTTACACTGTCCAGAAATCCTCCAAGAATACAGTCCCCTCGGGAATCGAACCCAGGCCCACCAAAGTGAAACAGATGCTCTAACCACTGTACCACCAGACCGTGTAATGGTGAGTATGCGTTTAGAAATTTATTAAGTGAAACAGCAAATGATGATGATAATGATGATGATGATGATGATGATGATGATGATGATGATGATGATAATAATAATAATAATAATAATAATAATAATAATAATAATAATAATTTTGAAGTGGGGCAAGTATGACGAAGCAGGTGTTGGGGAGTGTTTGGCCTGGGTGTTTTGTCCACGCCCACCTTTACACAATGGTGGGGAGAGACTCTCTGAGAGGCGCAGAGTGGCCTCTGTATTGTGAACTCAGCATAGCTGGGTAAATTCTCTGGATATATGAGTCTAAGTGAACAGAGATCCCCCCATACTTCAACTGACCAATAGGGCGGCTCCTAATGAACACCTCAGTCCTGTTCATACCATTCACACCTTCATACTATACCTCATCTCATAATAATATTCCTTAAAGTACTATATCCTCTCAAAGCTAGCTGTTACTTTCAGCCACTTAGTCCTAGTTCGTAAACTCCCAATAGAGGCTCCACTGTTAAGCCGACTCGACTATGATGTGTTGACACACCCTCCCCTTACCCGCATCACTCCTGCACCCGTATTGGTCCCGCACCTGCAAAATTTTGTACTGTACACCCGCGCTTGGTGGCAACCGTGGTGTCCGTTAGCCAGCGCAGGCCTTTGTTTGGTAAAGAAAACGACACACACGAGTAACTCGAGTGGGTTCACTGGGAAGAACACTATTAGCTTGAGGGTCTCGGTTCCAGTTAATACACGATCCCTCCCCTACCGCCCTCACTCTCTCATGAAGAATTTTCCTAGAGTTGATCCGTGGGTTGCCGCTTACTGTTTCGGATCTGGATCTTGTATATCAATATAATTTCAATTTTCTATACGTATATACAGTACGTATATAACCCGTATATGTGTGTGTGTGTGTGTGTGTGTGTGTTGTGTGTGTGCATATATATATATATATATATATATATATATATATATATATATATATATATATATATATATATATATATATATATATATATATATATATATATATATATATATATATATATATATATATATATATATATATATATATATATATATATATATATATATATATATATATATATATATATATATATATATATATATACGAGTATATATATATATATATATATCACTCACATTTATATTTGCATTTATACTTTACAAATTCACCCTCCTTCTTCGCTCTTTACGTAATTCCCAGCAGCAAAGACACACACACGAACACTCTCGGAAAATTTTTGGAAAGTCAGTGTTTAATGAAAACTGGTTTGAGAAGGAAACCATTGCCGGTGAGACAGATGGCATGTTCGCTGATCTCTCAAGGCCCGATACTTGTGAGGAAAGCTGCTGTGTGGATGAGATTCTCCATGTATGATTCCTGTTACATTTGATTAATTACAAGAGAGAGAGAGAGAGAGAGAGAGAGAGAGAGAGAGAGAGAGAGAGAGAGAGAGAGAGAGAGAGAGAGAGAGAGAGAGAGAGAGAGAGAGAGAGAGAGAGAGAGAGAGAGAGAGAGAGAGAGAGAGAGAGGATGGGGATTGCTAAATTAACGATATAAAAAGTGAAAATATAGTTAAGGAGATATATAAATAAATAACACACACACACACACACACACACACACACACACACACAAACATTTTTATGGTTTCTAAAATAGAATTACTAACCTCTGGAAGGAATTGGTCATGAAGTTCACCCAGTCATAATTAATAGATCAATAGCCGAGTAACAGAGTGACTCACTTGTACTGTGTTTTGTGAGTTTCTTCCAATGTTAAGTTTACTGAACTTATGAAAATTTATCAACTGGAAGCTTTATAAGAGGACTCAACAGATAAGAGGACTCATCATTGAAAGAAAAACAAAAACAAAGTGAGTGGAGACAGGTTACTCGACTTCAGACTACGAATGGAGAAATAACATGGGACCATTAGAACATAAAAAAAAGAATAAGGGAAGCTGCAAGATGCCATCAGGTCTACACGTGGCAGTCCCTGTATGAAACATACCTACCTATTTCCACCCATCATCCCCATCTATAAATTTCTCTAATCTTCTTTCAAAGCTCCTTCTGACAACAGTGAAGCTGAATTTACGATGGGAACTAACATGCTATAACGGAATACGGTGGATAGTCCTCTCTGAAAAATAGATGACATGAAACTGGAGAGTCCAGCTGACATTAATGAAATTCCGCCTTTATCAAAAGTTATCAGTAAATCTGAAAGCCAAAAGGATTATGTCTGAGATCGTTCACTGTTCGTCTTAAAAACAAGTTTTCTATGACTATTGTTCACATGTCAGTGTAGTCTCTGTTATTTTCTCTCATGGTATTTGAGAGTCGCACCATTGCGGGTATTCCTGTGTCATAGTAATATCTGGGAGGCGTGGACTGGTATCGGTATGACTGCTGGACGGATGTAACACTACCCTGAGAGCTGCATACCTCATATAAAATTTAATAACTATACCGTAACGGCTCCTTCATCGACATTTCTAAGAATGTTTTACTTTTGTGAGAATGCTTTTTTTTTTTTTTTGCCTCTGTCTTTATTTTTTTTATTTATTATATATATATATATATATATATATATATATATATATATATATATATATATATATATATATATATATATATATATATATATATATATATATATATATATATATCATTCTTTTCCTTCATCTAATTTCAGTATGTGTGATTTGAGTCAAACCCGTACCTCCACTTTTGTATTTTTCCGATTTTTATTGAAGTCAAGGATGTTTAAGAAAAGAGATAAAACATTAACTCTAATTGTAGACCTATCAGCTTAACATCAGTTGTAATAATGGAGTCACTGATCGCGAGGAATATTAGGGGTCACTAAAACAAGCATAACTTGATAATTTAGTCACAACATGGTTTCCTGAAGTCTTGCCTTACGAACTTCTTGAGTTGTTGTTGTTATTGTTCTTCTTCTTCTTGTTACTGGTGTTGTTATCATCATCATCATCATCATCATCATCATAACCTTTTCATTATAAATGCAAAATTGAAATAAGAACTCTCACCTGGCGGGATAATGGGAAGACGCAGTAAAAGATCAAGGCAAAGAAAGTGACAAAAAAAAAAAAAAAAAAAAAATATATATATATATATATATATATATATATATATATATATATATATATATATATATATAGATATATATATATATATATATATATACACACACACACACACACACACACACACATATATATATATATATATATATATATATATATATATATATATATATATATATATATATATATATATATATATATATATATAGTAGTAGTAGTAGTAGTAGTAGTAGTTTGAGAAGTCAAACTGTCCCAAGAAACCATGAGCAGAATATGTCATCTACCGAATTCATCCTCAGACCAGCAGAAAGACGCTTACACTGTTACGGCAGAACGCAAATGAGGCATCGAGTCGTATATCTGGCACGCTGTTCACGCATGCGCTCGTCACGAATTCTGGATTGACCTCGAGTGAACCTACACCGGCCGTTGTGTCTGTCGCCAGGCCACACTTGAATGTCACACCACGGCTAAACAACGCCTCAAAATACATATACGTATAGAATATTTCCAACTTAGAATACCTGTACTTTCACCTCTGGCAATATCCGTAGAAACTGCACAGTGGAACGAGAAGTGAAGAAGAAAAGCGGTCACAAGCAAGCAAACTAGCAAACCAAAAGCTCAGCTGCACAGGCGAAATCTTCAGCGACATGAGACTTATACGATGAATTATTGTCGCCAGAGGGTGAGAAAGAAACATGCACTGGCAAGACAAAGAGAGAAGTCAGCTTCAGACTTCACACATATAAAACAAATAAAGAATAAGGAAAGGATTATGAACAATAAAAATAAATTTCTTAGACGTTGCAAACAATATTTTGAGATACTGCAAATAGTAAAGCCCCTGAAATGTTTTGAAGACAGAGAACTTAAGGAGTGGGAAACTAACAAAAATCTAACACATGAATAATGAACGAGCAATGCGGATCATCCGCCACTTTTCAACCCTGCCAATGTACTGCGTTTTTCATCTAAACTAGACTTCATTCTTTTAGATTTGTTACTTCACTTTACTTGTCTATTCCCCCTTTAGCTTGTTAGAGAGAAATAGTGGATATTTCGAGAAAACTTAGAGCAGTATTGAAGAGGATGAGCGATATAAAAATCCCAGTCCTTGGAGGAGGGGTTCGAATGGTTGTGTCAGGTACGTATTTAACATGACAATATTAAGATGGAACAAATTCCAAGCACCTGGAGGAACAGTTAAATATAATATAATATAATATATATATATATATATATATATATATATATATATATATATATATATATATATATATATATATATATATATATATATATATATATATATATATATATATATATATATATATATATATATATGTGTGTGTGTGTGTGTGTGTGTGTATTTAAGGAAAAGGGAACCATCCAAGATTGTGTCAACTGTAGAAGAGTCAAATGGATGTCACACAGTGAAAGTTTTCAAAAGGATCATAAAGCAGAGGGCAAGAAGTGAAACTAGAGTGGGAGAGGAACGGTTTGAGTTTATGCCGGACAACAGTACAACGGATGCGATCTTTGCTCTGAGACAGCTGTAAGAGAAATATTGAGAAAAGGAAAAAGAGTTCTACCCAATGTTCACTACACTGGAAAAAAAAAAAAAAGTTTTCATGAGGTACCACGTCAGGATGTTTTGAACCACACGGGAATGAAAATAACCCCAGAAAACAACGTGCAAATAATCCATGATATTTATGAAGATTGACGAATAGGATGAAGAGCAGTGTGGGTGCAAAAGAAGAGTTCATATTAAAAGTAAGACTTCACCAGAAGCCTTCACTGACCCCATACCTATTTGTAATTCTTAGGTATACAAAGATGAAATATAATAGGTAGGAAGAGCCATGGGCCAAGGTTGTGAGGAAAGAGTACAAAGAAAATTGGAAAATTAGAGAAGGAAAGTGGAGGAAAGAGGACTAAAAGTTATTAAGAAGAAGACAGAATATCTGTTTTTAACAGCCGGCAGGAGCACGAAGTATGAATGCAAGATAGGAGACTCCAGATTAAAAAAAGTTCAAGCATATTGGCTCCCATGCTCCAACACTAAGATAGACGGTAACCTCGATGTGAAGGTCACTGAGGTATTCTATGACTGGAAGGTTTCTGCAAGAATTAATTAAGGGAAAAGTTTATTAATCAGTAGTGAAAGCAGCAATAATGTATGATGCAAACATGACCTTTGAGGAAGACACAGGAAAAAAGATGGATGCTGTAGAGAGGTTGGGTGTTGGGGGATTGGGGGAGAAGAAGGAGCTACAGGTGGAGGCCAAAGGCTAAGATAAATGATTAGTGATGAACAGCGGCCAAACATTTTATATCATGCGAAAAAGTGCAGAAAATTGTTCCTTCATTTATTAATGAATTAATCTAATAGTAATAATAATAATAATAATAATAATAATAATAATAATAATAATAATAATAATAATAATAATAACAATAATAATAATAATAATAATAATAATAATAATAATAATAATAATAACAATAATAATAATAATAATAATAATAATAATAATAATAATAATAATAATAATAATAATAATAATAATATTATTATTATTATTATTATTATTATTATTATTATTATTATTATTATTATTATCATTATTAGCATTATTATTATTATTATCATTAGCATTAATATTATTCTATCTATTATTACTATTAATAGTACTATTATTATCATCAATATCACCATATCATTATTGAAGCCATCAAACCGCACATTACCGAGATTTTGTTTTGCGTCACATCAATTCTATGACTTTTTTCCTTGGCCAGTCAGCCTGCTTTTAGGAAAGACACCCATCTGGTACCTAAAAATGCCTCATTGTTTCAGGTGCAACCTAGATTCTGTAAATGAAGGATTCATTACGTAAATTCAGCGTGCCAAGTCCTTCATGTCAAAAAACAGCAATTAAATACAATATCTAGTTACATCCAAGACTTTTTACGATGTATTTTTGTCTTATGCTCGGCTCTCTCTCTCTCTCTCTCTCTCTCTCTCTCTCTCTCTCTCTCTCTCTCTCTCTCTCTCTCACACACACACACACACACACACACACACATGCACTCTAGGAAAAGTTTTCTTCGAGGTTGGTGATTATTACGCACAGACCGGCCGTCAGACCGGTGAACCTTTCCACTATTATGAGCCTTATGGACCGTCGCTAGTCAGCGGGAGGTGCCATATTCTTTTTATCTATCTCCAACACAAGATTTTGGTATATTTTTGTTCATATATCCGTTTGTGTTTATGTTTGTATGTGTGTGTGGGTGGGGAGGGAACAAAACAGTGAACTGGCAACATCCCGATAACTGGAGAAGGGTGAGGGGAGGGAAAGAGAGGCGATGGAGAAAGGAAACAGGCCCACCTTCACAGGTATATAAGTCCGATTACATCATCCAACGAACAGACGATTCCTGAACGTCATACAGCTCACAAACTTGCACCTCTCTTCTTTCTCACTTTGTCTCAACATGGTAAGATGCTCCTTACGTAAATGTAACAAACCAACGCAATTTGAAGTTTCATATGTAAAGTGTGTGTGTGTGTGTGTGTGTGTGTGTGTGTGTGTGTGTGTGTGTGTGTGTGTGCCGTAATAGGAATTGGTAAACACACACATGGTTCGTCATTAACTTACCATTACACTCCAGCTTCGCACGGTGATAGTCGCTGTCATGGTGTTCGTGATGGTGGTGGAGGCAAATCCCGGGTGCAGATCCTATTGCAGAAAACCCAAAGTAGAAGGTGTACCTGACAGAGCCATTTAC